>NC_041396.2:313397852-313571926 GCF_900747795.2 Erpetoichthys calabaricus | reverse complement strand
CTGACGTCTCTTCCTTTTCCCCTAACCACAGGCTGATGAGTTGCAGGTAACACATCCGCTCCCCTGTTGAAGTTGTTGATCGTGTCTCCCTTCAGAGAATTCTCTTTATTTGCCAGGTGCACTAATGTGGACAAGGAGAGCATCAAATAAAAAAAAATCAAATAAGACACAGTGTAAAGTGATATTAGTATGTTTTATATCACTTTTTTAAATTATTCAAAGAATTATAAACATTTTATTTTGTTATTTTAATTATTACTGTATGCTTTAACTGTAAGTGTGCTTTCCATGGAGCAGCTCATCTACACATAGAAGGAGGACCTGCGGCTGCAGACAGAGGGCCGTTTGACACTCAGTGGACTTTTTTCTGCAGTCAGAAGAGCAGACAGACACCTTTAGCAGACAAGTAGGATTGAAGGTCAAAACTTTAAACAGCACAGTTATATTTTTAATAAAGGTCAAGTTCGACTGGACTTTACACACGTGTAAAAGCAAAGCTCTTGAACCATTGGTTATGTTTGTGTGTGCTCACCTCATGGACGTGTACTTATATGGTCTGTCAACATGACATTAGACAGAGAGGGGCTGGGGGTGCTCACCTTGGTCCTGACAAGCTTTAAAAAAGCTCATCAGCTTAAAATGAACGTATCATTGTGCCATCTGACTGAATTGAAGAGCAGAACCAGAAGGAAGAGAAGCCAGAATGAACACAACCACAGAGCCATTAAGAGAGCTGAAAAGCCTCAGACATTCAAGATGTCATGACCTGCATCATCTGTGAGAGGCTCCTGAAAGTCAGGCTTGGTGTCTTTGATTTACACATCTAATTACCTTTTTATTTAAGAACATTTAAGAATGGTTAAAATCCATAATGACTGAATGAAGTTTATTGCCAGCTTCCCTTACTTGCATTAGTATTTTGCTCTGTCTTGTGGTCTGGGGTTACAGAGAACAGATGTGATGACTTCTAATTCTTGAAGTGCAGCAAAGAGCAGTCAGTCCGTACTCCACGGTCAATTGTATTGTGTCTGCAGGCATCTTCTTCCAGGCCAGGTGAGCAGAGGAATAAGAGAACCAGAGCAGAGGTAGAGGACATACGTGAAAGTCTACAAAACAAAGAATCTGGCTGTGGGAATCAAAATATCTCATGTGCTCGAGATGGGTCACCCCCTTTAACGAAAAATATGCCAAATAAAGTAGATAGATAGATAGATAGATAGATAGATAGATAGATAGATAGATAGATAGATAGATAGATAGATAGATAGATAGATAGATAGGGGGCGCTCTCGCTCCCTTGAACCCTCTGACACCACGCCAGACATTAAATAATAACAGTGCACAAAGCACCCTCCTCTCCACAATACTCATAAATAATCACCAATAACTTACAATAAACAATCAATCCTCCACTCTCCCTGACGCATTGCCACCCTTCCACCCAGCTCCGCTCGACGTCTGGGATTTCCCATAGTCCTTTATAGTCCTTGACCCGGAAGTGTTTCACTCTCTCGGTCCATGTGACTAGGAACACTTCCGGGTCAGATAAAAACTCCTCTTCTTCATCCCGGAGGCACGTCATTCCTCCTGTTGCTGTGACTAAGACGTACTTCCGGGTTATAGGCACGTAAAAATCTCTGGGCCTCCCTGCAGCGTCCTCTAGCGGCCCCCATGGTATCCAGCATGGCTGTGGATAAAAACTCCATTGTCCAGGATTCCCTGCTGGCCTTCGGGGCACCACCATGCTGCCGGGAGAGCTCCACCTGGCGGTCTGGGGGTATTGGCCGGGATGAACGGCCGGCCATATCTCACAATAGATAGATTTTTTTTTTTTTTATAAAACATAATTTTATTGACAAAAACCTCAGTCAACTATACAACAACTTACACATTATATTATTATCAATATATTTTCATGTTAAATATTTTTGGAAACACAACTGAACCCACAAGCTCCCCTAAAAAACAAACCGCAGCTCCTCATTAATACAGTCACATAATATACTATTCACACACCATATTGTTTTAAACTTTTTAAGATTCTTTGTGGATTTGTAAAAATTAAAATCTATCAAAATGCGACTGATGCACAGTATTTTAAAACTACAATTGGATCTTGCAATCCACTCCCTACAATTTTATACTTTCTGGTTTTCCAAATGGCTAATTTACTTTGCCCCATAATAAAGTTTCCCAAATTTACATTGTTTACGTTTCTTTTCGTTTTTTTTAAAACCAAACAGAAAGCCCGCCCTACTGTACCCCATTTCCAATCCCCCAACAAGCCTCTCTATTAAATTAAACAAAGGCTCCAGCCTTGTACAGAACATAAAGCAGTGTAACACGCTCTCTCTTTCCCCACAGAAACAACAACTGTCAGGCACCTCTGGCGTAATAATTGACAAGAAGGAGTTCACAGCTAAGATCCCATGTAAAACCCTCCACTGTAAATCGCCCACCCTACTGGTCAATGGTGGCTTGTATAGCGACCTTCAGGCTGGCTCTGTGAATTCTGAGTATCTGACCTTTCTCCTCCATGGAGTGTCTGGTATCATCCTCAGGGAGTCTCGGTGTCTCACCTTTATGCACATCCAGTACATTTGTTTCCCTGTAGCTGTTAGTAAAGGCAGGTCCATCAGCCTCTCCACTGAAAGAAATTTGCTCTGCTCCACCGTTGTCCAGTCACCCACAGGAGATACCAAAAGTGGTGAAAATCAGGTTCTTCAGGTGGATGAGGTCTGTTCATTGAACATGTCTCTCAGGAGTGTCGTGCTCTCAGCTGACAGTGAAGCCTTTACTTGTGTTAAAAGAGTCTGCACCACTCGCACTGGCCGCACTCCAATCTGTTGTGCAATTTCTTTTGCGTTCTTCCAACAGAAATTTTTACAGTCAATAAACTGTTTTAGTTTCGTACACCCTCCACTTTTAAGACGATTAATAAAAGTTTGAGACAGTCCCACTGAACTACTGAACTTCACATTGTTTACAATGGGCTCTTCCAAAACCCAGAACAATGACAGGTTGTCCTCATCCCCTTTAATTGTCAGCATCTGCCAGGCTCTAAAAAGACTTATAAAAGTCTGGTATGTCCGACATCTCAAATTTATTCACCTGGCACAGCAGCAGAGTTTTTGCAAATATCAGGTTTTCAACACAATCAAAAAAACGAAGTGCAAAATCCATCCACAGCTGGTGCTCATAAGGATACAACAATTTCTGTATAGTCTGAGGCCAGAATGCAACAACTCTTCCAAACACATCTATAATTCCTTGGCCACCTTCATCCAGTGGATGAAACAGGACACTTCTCCTAAGCCAATGCAGGCCATCCCAAAAAAAAGTTGATTAAAACTTCCTGAATACTCTGAAGCAGCTGTGCAGGAGGCTCTAAACAAATGCATTTATGCCACAATCCTGAGGCTATGAGGTTGTTAATGATGAGCATCCTGCTCCCGTAGGATAACTGAGGTAGAATCCACCTCCACCGTGAAAGCCGATCCTTCACCTTCAGCAGTACTCCATCCCAGTTCTTTCGTATGAAGTGTTCATCCCCAAGAAACACTCCTAAATATAACAATCCTCCAGTGGACCACTGCAGGCCACCAACCAGTTGTGGTGGTTTTAGACCAGTCCAGTTGCCCACTAAGAGAGCACGGCTCTCTCCCCAGTTTAGTTTAGCTGAAGAAACAATTTCAAAAGATCTCTGGCGTTGAAGCAAAATGCCAATGTCCTCCTCATTTTCAATGATGATAATGATGTCATCAGCGTATGCTGAAACCATAACAGGCTCCGCAGTGCAACATGGAATCGATAGACCAGTCAACACTCGTCTCAGTTTAACCAGAAAAGGTTCTAAGGCCAACACGTAGAGCATTCCTGACAAGGGGCACCCTTGCCTGACTCCTCTTCTGACAGCAAAAGGTTTGCACGAACCACCATTGACCTTAACTACACCAGAAATGTCACTATATAAAAGCCGAATATATTAATAAACTGGTCAGCAAACACAAAAGCCTTCATCACATCCCATAAATATGCATGCCTGACCCTGTCAAAGGCCTTCTCTTGGTCTATAGAAATAAGACCAATCTGAAAGTTAGAGTTTAGATGCCGCCAAAATGTCTCGAATTAAGAAAATATTATTGAAAATCATTCTATTAGGGACACAATAGCTCTGATCAGGATGCACCACCTGAGCTAAAACAGTTCACAATCTGTTAGCTAGCGCCTTTGACAGGATCTTGTAATCAGCACAAAGGAGGGACACAGGCCACCATTTTTTGAGATTTTGTAGGTCACCTTTCTTTGGCAGTAGTGTTATTACCACCCTGAGGCAACTCTGAGGTAACACACCTGTTTTTATACTGTGGGTGAACACCTCTAATACATCAGAACCAATAACATCCCAGAAGTCTTTATAAAATTCCACTGCACTGTAGCAGAATCTAGTGCTGCACTTTCATCCCCGATGTCTCCCATCGATGCTCCCCATGAAGCAACTCATCTTCCTTATTTAAAGGTTCAGAAACATTTACACTCTCCTCAGCCCAAGCTTCCTCTGGTGTCTTTGTTTTTTCATTACCATTAAGTACTAAAGGTCGATCTTGTAAATCGATCTTGTAAATCATCATTAGTTACATGTAGGTTATCACGAGCAACTGCTCTGTTCACTTTCTCTAAATACTCCTCACTTCCACACCCAAAACATTTCATTTCATCCAAACTCAGAAAAATCACATAATTGAAACCATTAATTTTAAACCACATAGCAACATTTAAACTTTCATCCATTCAGTTGAATACCATGTAAACTTGTCTCCTAAGAGACATTACATGTTTTAACTCCAGAGACTTGCACCCCAAAGGAATATAGCGGATTTTTTGATACCAAACGACCGTGACGTACTAATTCCTTTTCTAGTGTCTTCATTTCTCAAAAATGGGGGGACATTTGATAACGTTACTTTACGTGTCGACGCCACCAACGGAGACACCTGCCTGAATGAGCCATCGATCACTACACCCTTCACTACAATTATCTGCATCAGATCAACAGAACTCAAAAATAATACGATCGAGCCATTCATTCGTGAGGCGGACTTAATATTCTCACAACCGATCACAGTGCCTACCGCCAACACTGCACTTTCTAAAGGGATAAAAACATCACAGAGAAGTTTTGTGGCCAGATACCACTTCCCACAAAAGAAACGGAAAGCCTTGCAAGCAATTCACCAAAAAAATGAAACAAAAAAGTTAGGAAAGGGAAAGGAAAAAAAATGTTAAACAAAATACTTCACTCACCAGATCTAGAGCCCACCACCAGCACTCGCGCCAGAGCAATCACCCAACATGCACTGCGACAGTGAAACAGGAAGGAAGCAGATAGATAGATAGATAGATAGATAGATAGATAGATAGATAGATAGATAGATAGATAGATAGATAGATAGATAGATAGATAGATAGATAGATAGATAGATAGATAGATAGATAGATAGATAGACTCTTTATTAATCCCCAAGGGGAAATTCACATACTCCAGCAGCAGCATACTGATAAAAACAATATTAATTAAAGAGCAATCAAAAAAGCAGTGCAAGTTAAAAAATACAAGGTGGAGAGTGACAGACAGGTATAACAGACAATAACTTTGTATAATGTTAACGTTTACCCCCCTGTGTGGAATTGAAGAGTCGTATAGTGTGGAGGAGGAACGATCTCCTCAGTCTGTCAGTAGAGCGGGACGGTGACAGCAGTGGATTCTGCATTATTAACAGGAGCCTGCTCAGTGCCCGTCGCTCTGCCACGGATGTTAAACTGTCCAGCTCCGTGCCTACAATAGAGCCTGCCTTCCTCACCAGTTTGTCCAGGCGTGAGGCGTCCTTCTTCTTTATGCTGCCTACCCAACACACCACCGCGTAGAAGAGGGCGCTCGCCACAACCATCTGATAGAACATCTGCAGCATCTTATTGCAGATATTGAAAGACGCCAGCGTTCTAAGAAAGTATAGTCGACTCTGTCCTCTCTTGCACAGAGCATCAGTATTGGCAGTCCAGTCCAATTTATCATCCAGCTGCACTCCCAGGTATTTATAGGTCTGCACCCTCTGCACACAGTCACCTCTGATGATCACAGGGTCCATGAGGGGCCTGGGCCTCCTAAAACCCACCACCAGCTCTTTGGTTTTGCTGTGTGTTCAGGTGTAGGTGGTTTGAGTTGCACCATTTAACAAGTCCATGATTAGGTTCCTATACTCCTCCTCCTGCCCACTCCTGATGCGGCCCACGATAGCAGTGTCATCAGCAAACGTTTGAACGTGGCAGGACTCTGAGTTGTATTGGAAGTCCGATGTACTGTATATAGGCTGAACAGGACAGGAGAAAGTACAGTCCTCCGCGGCGCTCCTGTGCTGCTGACCACAATGTTAGACCTGCAGTTCCCGAGACGCACATACTGAACACACAGTATATTGTATGTCTTACACACAATGTATTTACAAATATTGTGATGTGTGAGCCCATGTCTTGCACCCAAAAACACGAAGCTGAGTCTCAGTACTTTATTCCACTTGAAACAGTAACAGCACTGTTATTTATTGCAGCGGGATCTTCCCCTCTCCTGTACACAGACACAGCAAGCGGGCCTAGTCGGGCCCGGTCAGTGGCCAAATTAAACTATTCGCTGTATTTATAATGTCCCTTGTATCACCCATTGGTGATAGGTGCGTATACCGTGATCTCGATCGGCTCAGAGTTGTTTCCGCAGTGCTGTGCTGCTGCAGTGTATACCTTTGGTTGCCTCGGCAATGGACAAGCAGTTCCCCACAGATGCGGCAGTCACGCTTCGGCGTGTCTTCCTATTGGGGGGAGTCCTAAAAGAGTTCAGAAACCTCATAATATGTATGTTTGTGTGCAGCTATGAGTGTATATATAAATATTATGGAAGACGCCGGGAACACAAGCAGACACGCAGACTCAGAGGTCCCAAAAACACACAATTTTATTTACAGTTCATCCTGCTATTGCACACAATGCTCAAATCACCAACAAACAACTCACTGCTCAGTCCTCTCTTTTCCTTTGCCACCTCCACTCCTCTCCTGCAAGCTCTGTCCTCTGCCACCCGACTCCGGCTCCACAAATGGAATGAGGCAGCCCCTTTTTAAGTTACACGCGGATGTGCTACAGGTGCACCCTGATGATTTTCCTGATGATTTTTTCCCAGGGCCCTGGGATTGTCTAAGCACCCCTTGGCAGTGGCCATGGTCGCCAACAGGATTGAGCTTCCAAGCTCCAGTCCCACAGGCCCCGATGCAAACGAAGGGGACTGCCCTCTCATGTCCCGGGGAACGTATTGCCTCTCTCCCGGTCCTTCCGCTCTCCAGGCATGCCTAGTCGACTGTCACAATATATATATATATATATATATATTGTGACAATTGCCCGGACACCACCAGTCGGAGACCACATCTTAATCCACAATACCTTTATTTGTCTTCCACACAACACACAAGTCAGTCCCGCACAAGTCCCACAATGCGTCTAGTCCCAGTCTCCCTTCTCCTGGGCCTTCTCTCTCCTTGTCCCTGGGCCACCTGTACACTCTCTCCAGGAGCTTCGTCCTGCTCCTGCTCCTGACTCCAGCTCATTGATTGGAGGGAGGCGGCCCCTCTTATCCTCACCTGATGAGCTCCAGCTGCTCTCCATGATGTCACGTCCTGGTGTGGCGGAAGCATCAGGAGAGCACCCGGAAGCACTTCGGGTGACCCTGGAAGGATCGTCCTCCATTGGTGTGGTGGAAGTAAATAAGTCCCGGGCTCCATGAGGCTCGGGGCACCACCTCCCTGCTCTCCTTCCGTGGGCCTCTTCTGCTCCAGGGCGGTTGCCCCCTCGTGGCCCGGAGGACCAATATGCCACCACCTAGTCCTTCCAGGCGTCCCAGCCGGGTCTGACCCCCAGCCATATACGACATTGCCCCATCGCCAGCGAAGACTTGTCGAGCGGAACGGCCCACCCTGTGAGGGTGGGTTCCCACCGAAGAGGGTCTTGCGGCTTGTCCAGGGCCCGGTCCTGCAATATAGAAAGAAAAGTGGGCAGAGCCGCTGCCTGGACACCCTTCCCTGGCGTCCCTCTGTGCTGTGCACTGGCAGCGCTCCCCCCGTTGACCGGCACCCCACGACTTGCCTGTTTTGCACCCACTCCGCGGGTTCCATGCTCCTTCTGTTGGGACCACTCGCACCTCAGTTGTCCCCACCAGCTTTGGGACTTCCCTCTGCATGCGCAGAGACCTGCCCGTCTCCGTACGTGAGCTTACGGGCTCACATCTCACTCTGTGGGACGACCCGGCTTTATTCCTCGGGCCCTCCCCTTTTTTCTGTGATGCCCTGACGGCTTGAGTCTCCCTACAGGAAAGGAATAGACCCCTCGCCGTCTGCACCCGTGTGGACCGACACGCAGTTGATGCTGGCAGCGGCGGTGGTGCGCTAGGACCCACGGCACTCATCAGCCGGCGTCTAGGCACCACCCCTCCCAGGCGATCAGCCCTTCTCTTTGTCTCACCTGTCGGAACCACGGCTACTCGTCCATCGGAACTGCACGATACCGGGGAACATTCGCCTGCTTTTCCTTTTTCATTTACGACGCAAGTCCTACTCACCTGCATTGCCACGAACCTCTGGCCAGAGAATCTGGCGCCGTGATCTTCCGCCCCCTGACGTGATGCAATCGCCGTCCTCCTGAGCTTGACACAAAAGTCTCGAAGGTCGTGAGTCACCTGTAATAGAAACTCGACGGACCGAAGGGAATCCTCCGGTTCATGCCGAGTCACAGGCACAAAGGGAACGTTAGCCGGTGAAGGACTTACCAGTTCATCGGTCCTAATCGCCGGCTGCTCTCTATGGAGCTCTTTTCCGGGTTCTCTCCGGCCCTCCCCTTGCTCGAGATGGACGTTCCTTCGTCCCGCCTCTATCCAATCATCGGCGGGTACATAAGACACGTCCAATCTCAGCCCCAGCTGAAAGGCAAACACCGTCCGCAGCCCAGCTGAAACCTCGCGAGTCGACTGGTGCCGGGCCTGGGACTTACATCCTGGATCCCGTCTTTCGGATTACTATGGAGCCTGCCGGCCGTATCCGTGGCTGTGCTGACCCCGATCCTCACGGGAGCAACGACAACTGGTAAGTCCATAGTGCTCGGGTCCTTTCTGTCGACTGCAATCCCCCTCAGGTGGGAGACGATGCCGTGGCGAATCTCTCGCGGCCCCTGGGTGATCCGCGAGCTGTCCGCTGTGCGTGTGCGGGCCGCATCCATGCGCCGTGTGTGTGTGGTGGACTGAGGTGCCGGGCAACTCACAAAATATTTATATAACGGGTCCCCTGCCTTGGAACAGGCAGAAGGCCCCACATTGGGCACCATTGTGACTATTGCCCGGACACCACCAGTCGGAGACCACATCTTAATACACAATACCTTTATTTGTCTTCCACACAACACACAAGTCAGTCCCGCACAAGTCCCACAATGCGTCTAGTCCCAGTCTCCCTTCTCCTGGGCTTTCTCTCTCCTTGTCCCTGGGCCACCTGTACACTCTCTCCAGGAGCTTCGTCCTGCTCCTGCTCCTGACTCCAGCTCATTGATTGGAGGGAGGCGGCCCCTCTTATCCTCACCCGGATGAGCTCCAGCTGCTCTCCATGACGTCACGTCCTGGTGTGGAGGAAGTGTCAGGAGAGCACCCAGAAGCACTCCGGGTGACCCTGGATGGATCGTCCTCCATTGGTTTGGCTGAAGTAAATAAGTCTTGGGCTCCATGAGGCTTGGGGCGCCCCCTGGCGGAGACCAGAGGCCCCAACGGTCTTGAGCCTCCCTGCTCTCCTTCTGTGGGCCTCTTCTGCTCCAGGGTGGTTGCCCCCTCGTGGCCCGGAGGACCAATATGCCACCACCTAGTCCTTCCAGGCGTCCCGGCCGGGTCTGACTCCCAGCCATGTACGACACTGCCCCATCGCCAGCGAAGTCTTGTCGAGCGGAACGGCCCACCCCGTGAGGGTGGGTTCCCAACGAAGAGGGTCTTGTGGCTTGTCCAGGGCCCGGTCCTGCAATATAGAAAGAAAAGGGGGCAGAGCCGCTGCCTGGACACCCTTCCCTGGCGTCCCTCTGTGCTGTGCACTGGCAGCGCTCCCCCCGTTGACCGGCACCCCGCGACTTGCCTGTTTTGTACCCCCTCCGCGGGTTCCATGCTCCTTCTGTTGGGACCACTCGCACCTCAGTTGTCCCCACCGGCTTTGGGACTTCCCTCTGCACGCGCAGAGACCTGCCTGTCTCCGTACGTGAGCTTACGGGCTCACATCTCACTCTGTGGGACGACCCGGCTTTATTTCTCGGGCCCTCCCCTTTTTTCTGGGATGCCCTGACGGCTTGAGTCTCCCTACAGGAAAGGAATAGACCCCTCGCCGTCTGCACCCGTGTGGACCGACACGCAGTTGATGCTGGCAGCGGCGGTGGTGCGCTAGGACCCACGGCACTCATCAGCCGGCGTCTAGGCACCACCCCTCCCAGGCAATCAGCCCTTCTCTTTGTCTCACCTGTCGGAACCGCGGCTACTCGTCCATCGGAACTGCACGATACCGGGGAACATTCGCCTGCTTTTCCTTTTTCATTTACGACGCAAGTCCTACTCACCTGCATTGCCACGAACCTCTGGCCAGAGAATCCGGCGCCGCGATCTTCCGCCCCCTGATGTGATGCAATCGCCGTACTCTTGAGCTTGACACAAAAGTCTTGAAGGTCGTGAGTCACCTGTAATAGAAACTCGACGGACCGAAGGGAATTCTCCGGTTCACGCTGAGTCACAGGCACAAAGGGAACGTTAGCCGGCAAAGGACTTACCAGTTCATCGGTCCTAATCGCCGGCTGCGCTCCCTGGAGCTCTCTTTCGGGTTCTCTCTGGCCCTCCCCTTGCTCAAGATGGACGTTCCTTCGTCCCGCCTCTATCCAATCATCGGCGGGTACATAAGACACGCCGTCCAATCTCTTGCCTGCCACGGGGATGGACTTCCGGTCTGCCGCCATCTCCTCTTTCCTCCCGAGGGGTTGACAAGACCCGCTACCGCTCTTCTGTTGCGGCCTCTCAATACGTTGTGGACCCTCCTTTCCCTCCAGCGTCGTTGTCCCAGCCTCGCCGTGTAGATCGACAGAACCTGGCCAGCGACGCGGACCCAGGCAGCCCCCAGCTGAAAGGCAAACACCGTCTGGATCCCGTCTTTCGGATTACTATGGAGCCTGCCGGCCGTATCCGTGGCTGTGCCGACCCCAATCCTCATGGGAGCAATGACCACTGGTAAGTCCACAGCGCTCGGGTCCTTTCTGTTGACTGCAATCCCCCTCAGGTGGGAGACGATGCGGTGGTGAATCTCTCGCGGCCCCTGGGTGATCAGCGAGCCGTCCGCTGTGCGTGTGCGGGCCGCATCCATGCGGCGTGTATGTGTGGTGGACTGAGGTGCCGGGCAACTCACAAAATATTTATATAATGGGTCCCCTGCCTTGGAACAGGCAGAAGGCCCCACATTGGGCACCATTGTGACTATTGTCCGGACACCACCAGTCGGAGACCACATCTTAATACACAATACCTTTATTTGTCTTCCACACAACACACAAGTCAGTCCCGCACAAGTCCCACAATGCGTCTAGCCCACACTCTCTCCAGGAGCTTCGTCCTATTCCTGCTCCAGACTCCAGCTCATTGATTGGAGGGAGGCGGCCCCTCTTATCCTCACCCGGATGAGCTCCAGCTGCTCTTCATGACGTCACGTCCTGGTGTGGTGGAAGCATCAGGAGAGCACCTGGAAGCACTCCGGGTGACCCTGGAAGGATCGTCCTCCATTGGTGTGGCGGAAGTAAATAAGTCCCGGGCTCCATGAGGCTCAGGGCACCCCCTGGCGGTGACCAGAGGCCCCAACGGTCTTGAGCCTCCCTGCTCTCCTTCTGTGGGCCTCTTCTGCTCCAGGGCGGTTGCCCCCCTCGTGGCCCGGAGGACCAATATGCCACCACCTAGTCCTTCCAGGCGTCCCAGCCGGGTCTGACCCCCAGCCATGTACGACAATATATATACAAATATATACAGGGCTGGGCAAAAGTAGGTTTACAGTTGTTCATATGGAAAAAGACATGCAGGTTATGATTATTCCAATAACTTTATTAACACAATAAATTAATCAACTTTGTTAACTCAAAAGAATGTCCAAATGGCACAGTTCCAATTAGGTACAATCTCGTAAGTGCTCATATTGTTGGCCTTCATTATTTACACATTCTGTAGTCTACTCGCTACACTCAAACACACTTTGGCACAGAGTTCTTTATTGTCATCAATTTCTTGAAAATGCTTCTCTTATGTAGCCAATCATTTCATCATCAGTACGTGGTTGTGAAAAGACGTTATCTTTGACAGCACCCCAGAAGAAGTCCATTGGAGTGAGGTCTGCTGATCGTGCTGGCCATTCCACTGGCCCTCGTCGACCTGTTCACCTGTTGCGTAATCGTTCATCAAAGAACTCATACACTTTTACAGCATAGTGTGAAGGAGCTCCATCTTGTTGAAAGAAGAAGTCTTCATTATCATGCTGTCTCTGTAATTGTGGTAAAACAGTGTGCCTCAGCATGTTAAGATACAGGTCATGTGTAATAGTTGTATGGAAAAAAAAAAACAAGTCCAAGTACCCCTTTACACAAAAGACCTGCCCAAACTGTAACCCCTGGCTGATTCAACTGTTCTTCTATCATTACATGGGGATTTTCTGTGCAATAGTAGACACAGTTGTGGCGATTTACAGCACCTGAAAGTTTAAATTGAGCTTCATGGGACCATGTAGTTTTATCAGTGATGCCATTGCCTTGTCTTTCTTCATTCATAAGCACTTCACAGAATTGTAAACAGCGATCCGGATCATTCTCTGGTAACCTATGAATCAATCTTGGCCGATACATTTTCAAACATAAATGTCACAGTCGATAACTCAAAGATCTACGGGAAATGCCCAACTCAAACAAAGCTTTTTTTTTATTTTCCGGGGCATTCTGTAAATGCCAGAATCACTAACAAGTCATTTTCCTAGTTGTTAACGCTCACCAGGCGACCACTTTTTGGAGTATTATAAAGTGTATGAAATTCTTCAGCCCATTTCTATTGAATCTTTTTGGCATTATTTAAGTATACATTTCCATTGTTTGATGGTTAAATTATCAGCTATAATCACCTAAAAGAAAAGTCATAAGTAAGGATATGAAATAATAACAACAAGAAGAAAAATAAGCAGACAAATATTACAAAGCCGCCCCCCACCTGAGGCTACACCCCAACCCCTATCCCCTCCTTTCCTCCTAACCCTAACCATAACCCCAGACCCACCATTGAAGCCTGACAGGCGGCCAGTTCCTTCTAGTGGAGGCCTGCTGGGCCCTGGCCACAGATGGAGGAGAGGCTGCAGTCTGCTGAAACCCAGCCTGGGCCGGCGGCTGTCCCGAGCACTGGCTTCATGACACTCATCGACATTGACATTTATTTCTGTAGATGATGTAGCTCAAAGTGCTTTACGAGATGAAGAAAGGAAAAAGAAAAAAATATAAAAATAAAATTAGGTAATACTAATTAACAAAAAATAAAGTAAGGTTAAGGGCATGAACCCACTGAGAGGTAAACAGGGGGGTCCATGCAGTCCTGCTTCTCTCTACTGGCTACTTGATGCAAGTACTGAAAGTGAATCCTGTCCCATCTGTCCAAACCTGTGACAGTGATGACCTGCTGTGGCACCTTATGACGTGGGTGACTTTTAGAGGGCCAGCACCCTCTCAGACTTAGGGGTGAACATCGACAGGTAATGTGCCATGTCAGGGTTAGCAAAGGGTCACAAGGAGAAGACTGACTAATAAAATCAGCCTGCATGGTCAGTTCATCTGATTAAAAATAAGGAAATATTAGTATATGTTTGGTTAATGATTTTTGATGATTTTATTAATCATATGTAAAATGCAGGTCGTCTCCCACTTCATGCATTTTTAAAGCAAGGGGACTTTTTTTTCTAATAAAATATGATCAGCTTTCTTTTCATCGCTGTTGAGAAGTTTTAATGCTTCAGTATTATACATTTTATTATTATTAAAGCAAAAAAAAAACTAACTGTGCATATAACTTCAAACTCTATTGAAAATATCAGTTAAAATGCTTGAAACAAATAAGCCTAACCCCCCCACCTTAAAGCCAACAGCAGATTTTAAAGAATACATTTTTAAAATTGCAAGCACAACAAAGACTTCTACACCAAGGAGTCTGCAGGCCGTAATTAGCAGTCGACAAACGAGACCCCAGAGTGTGGCACCTTCTGCTTGTGACAGGTGGGCTCTGGAGGACCTCCAAAGGCTCTAAAGATGATAAGAAAAGCCAAAGACTCCAAACCCAGAGAGTCGTGTCAATTAGAGGTGACGGTGGAGCCGTTTAAAGGTGTCAGCCAGGCGCTCATTAGCCGCTTCCAGCTCCTGCTGCTCTGGGCCTGAGGGTTTGAGTCTCTCAGGCTGCAGGCTTCATGTCACAACAACTCATCCTCAGTGAGCCTCTTTAATATCACAAATACAATCTCTTTGTTTTTAAATATTTGATTGATGAAATTCTTTGTTCATTGTGTATATTCTTTATTCTTTTTGTAAATAAATATAAACACACACACATAAATATGTCTAAGCCTCTGTCCATCAGCAACATTTCATACATTAAAATCAAAAGGGGGGATTTGTTTTAAATTTAAAACAATAAATGCAGGGAGGGCAGTCTATTGACCAAAGTTTCCAGTTCAGCTCCCTGCAGAGACCCTCTGTGTAACCTCAAGGGTCTCACTTGGCCTGTCTAGATGGCTAAACAAACGTCAAATGTGTTTTATTCAGTCATTTTAGGATCAAGTGTCAGTTAGAGGTAAAAATAAAATCAAATCCCTAATTTAATTAATTTGTTCCTTTTATAATTGTCAGGTTTGCATCTTGCTCAGTGACCATTCTTTTAAATTTTATATATCTTTAAATACAAATCTCTCTCTGCCCTTTGACTAAATTGTGCAGAGTTGCTCTCAGTAATCTTGGGAATCTCTAAAATGAATCTTTAGTGGATCTGTAAATATCAGAATTAAAGAAGACAAATTAGAAAACATCAGTTAATTGGTTTGACAAAACAGATTTTCTTTTCTGATATTTACCTTTAATAGATGAGAGGATTAAAGGCAAAATTAAACCTAAACAGCTGTTAAAGTATATATTTGTCACCACAGATAATGTGAAGGGTATAACTAATAAAAAGAAAATGTGAGGAGAAAAAAGGAGTTTAAAAACACGCCAAGTGCAACGCTTACTGTGATTGCAGTTTTATTTTTGACTTTCTGTTTTATGTTCTTGTTTGCCTTTGAATGTCTAATCACAACAATTAAGATCCTAGAATGGAGAGCCAGCATTACAGAAAATGGGAGAACAAAAGTAATAATCGTCATATCAACCATAAAAACACAGAAACATCCTTCACTGTGTAATGGGCAGCACGGGTGGGCTGACATTTCGGCCATGATGGATGGCTCCTTTCCTGACTGGGAGGTCCCTTTAATGGAAGGATGTGGGTAGCGGGCATCCTGACCTGTTTGTTAGGTGGCACCTTTCTGGGTTGAAGGCCATTCTCATGGATGGAGAGGGGAAGACTGCTTACCAGGGCTGTGCACTTTCTCAGTACACTGGGTGGTGACGTCCCTATGGTGTGCATCCTGTTTGGCCTCCACCAGCCTGTGTTGGAGTTGTAGTTTTGGTGAGCAGCCCTGTTGGGGTCCTCGGGTGGTGCTAGGGGGAGCTGCTGGAGGCAGATTCTCCTATCAAGGGGAGGTTCTGTCTGACCCAGAAGTGCTTCCTAGATGTAACGTGATTGTGCCAGAAGTACCCCTAGGCCCAGGATAAAGGGAGCTGCTCCGCTTCCCCCAGAGAGTCCGAGTCGAGACAGTGGTGGGACGAAGGTCACCTGGTGGAGTGGAGCAGTGGAGAGTCATATTACTGAACTGTGGAATCCATCCATCCATGCATTTTCCAACCCGCTGAATCCGAACACAGGGTCACGGGGGTCTGCTGGAGCCAATCCCAGCCAACACAGGGCACAAGGCAGGAAACAATCCCGGGCAGGGCGCCAACCCACCGCAGGACACACACAAACACACCAAGCACACACTAGGGCCAATTTAGAATCAGCAATCCACCTAACCTGCATGTCTTTGGACTGTGTGAGGAATCCGGAGCGCCCGGAGGAAACCCACGCAGACACGGGGAGAACATGCAAACTCCACGCAGGGAGGACCCAGGAAGCGAACCCAGGTCCCCAGGTCTCCCAACTGCGAGGCAGCAGCGCTACCCACTACGCCACCGTGCCCCCTGAACTGTGGAATACATTACAGTATTTGTGGCAATAAATCTCTTTATTGGAATCTGAAACTGTGTCTGTGCTGTTGTGTCAGGGGTCTGTGGTGCCAGAACACCCCCTAGTGGTTCACAATCGGTAACCATTAAATAAATTTGAAGTCTGCTAATGCAGACTGAGAAAACTGTAATGGGCAAAGGTCAACCAAATGATGTCAAATACGATGGATGAACTGTCCGCGCTTATAGTGGGTCATGGCGCATACAGGTTGTGAAATGATCAGACTTGACACACTCAAGAAGGTTTGGGGCAGTCGCCCATGTATTGTCCCTGGCTGCAATGGATTTTGAAAAAGTACACAAAAGTGTCTTTGATGGAGTCCAAAAGTGAACTGATTTGAGGTTGTAAAGGTGGTGGCTTTAAATGCCAGGAGTGGAAGTGACCTATGGGAACCGGCAGTCTGCAGAGACAACAGAAGAAGATTTAGTGCACCCTGCCACCCCTTGGCCTTTTCTGACCAACCAGAAGGGGAAGCACACTGGACCATTGTGGCACCAAGTTTAAGTCAGGCTACAAAGGCCTATCACAACCTGATCGGACCACTCCACCATTTTCCTTCGTCCAGGGTATGAACAGCGCATAATGAGAGGGGGTCTGGTGACAAGAGAGATCAAACTCTGGTCTGACCAATCAGAAGCCCTGCTACTGGACAGGCTTGATGACATGGACTGGGACGTGTTCTGCTCAAGCTCAAAGTTTGCAGAGGCAAGCAGAGTCCGTCATCCCAACAGAAACAATCTTCTGTTTCCCCAATCAGAAGCCGTCGGTGGACATACCCATCCAGGACTCAGTGAACGTACGCAGTTGTGGCTTACGGCACAGGACTGCAGACTGGAGACTTTAGAGAGTACAAGGCAGCCTGCTGCTCTCTGAGGAACATCATGAAGAAGGCAAAGAGGTGGTACAAGGAGAAAGTAGTGTCTGACTTTCACCTAGTGCACAGCAGACAAATGTGGCACGGACTACAGACCATTACATATAGCATTGGTGTGTTCACTCTTCTCTGGCTGATGATCTGAAGGCTTTATATGCACAGTTTGAGCTTAATGTATCGAGCATTAATTAATTTGCTGGTTATCGAGGATAACAGAACTAGCACTAGGACCGCTCAGAACACAGGAGTTATAATCACTGTTTCAGAATGCGATGTCCTTCGTTCTCTGAAGTGTGTGAACTGCAAGAAAGCACCAGGTTGGGATGGAATCTCCAGCACATTCTTAAATCATGTGTCGATCAGCCAGCTGGAGTGTTCACATCCATCCTTAATGACTCTTTAGCCCAGTCTGGCGTTCCTACCTGTTTTGTAAAATCTGTTATTGTTTCTGTAGCAAAGAACAGCAAACCCATATGCCTTAATGATGATTATCACCCTGTAGCACTCATATGTCTTGTCATGAAGTGCTTCAAGGGGATTATTAAAGACTCCATCTGCTCTTCTCTTCCAAGGGACTTTGACCTTCTCCAGTTTGCATAACAGTAACAAACAGGTCTACAGATCTTGTATATTCTACACACCTCTCTGTCCCATGTAGACAGCAAGAAGGGGAATTATGTAAGATTATTGTTTATAGACAACAGCTCAGCCTTCAACAATCATTGTCCCCCACTTATTGGACACTAAGCTTGAAGACCTCGGACTGAACACACTGAACACTCTGTGACAGGGTGCTGGATTTTCTAACAGACAGGTCTTAGGTGGTGAGGCCACAGCTTCTCCAACACTATCATTGTCAACACAAGGCTGTGTACTGAGTCTGACATTATAATTCTGGCTGTCAGAATTCGTCCACATTGTTTGCCCAGGGAGGTAAATCCCATCATCTTTTTGAATGTTTATATTTCTCCCTCGCAAATAGGAACTCAGCAATAGAAATGATTCATTCTGTCACCAACACTTTAGATAGATAGATAGATAGATAGATAGATAGATAGATAGATAGATAGATAGATAGATAGATAGATAGATAGATAGATAGATAGATAGATAGATAGATAGATAGATAGATAGATAGATAGATAGATAGATAGGATGACTTACTCTGTCCCTACACTTACCACATCAGTTTGTGACTGGTTGCACTTGAGGAAATAATAAGCTGGACCTCCTGTATTCAAATGTTAAAGACGACTTTAAGTGTAAACTACTGGCACCTTTTGGCAAATCTGACCACAACCTGATCCATCTTATTCCCAGCTACAAGCCTGTTATTAGATGTTAACCAGTTACCACCAGAACAGTGAAGAAGTGGAGCCTGGACTGTGAAATGGCTCTGAATGACAAATGATAGACTGGGAAATTATGTGCAAGTCAAATGAGGACAATACAGTGCTGAGGGACTCTCAGAGCATCACAGAATACATGAATTTCGGTGTCAACACCACAAAGACAGTGTGCTGCTTTCCAAACAACAAGCCCTGGATTACTAAGGAGCTAAAAGGTCTCCTGAGTGACAAAAAGAGAAGAGCATTCAAATCTGGTGACAAAGAGATGATGAAGGGTGTACGGTGTGTGCTCAAGAAAAAGCTGATTGAAGGAAAGAAAGTTTGCTTTTTAAACATTGAAAACAAACTCACTCAGAATAAAATTAAGGAAATCAGGAATGGACTGGGCAGAATTACTGGATTCGAGCAATCCAGGGCTCAGGTGGTAGAAGGGGACAAGGACAAAGCTCACATCCTGAACCATTTTTAACAGATTTGTCCCTCCCACTTCTCCCAATGTCCAGTTTTCCCACACCATCCCACCTACATCAGCAACTCCCACCACGTCAACTAGAATGGCCAGTGACGAGTCCAATTCTGAGCATCAGTGTGAACTGTCCAGAACTGAACATGACGTCAGGAGACGACTGAGGAAGCTACACACAGGAAAAGCTGCAGGACCAGATGGAGTTAGTCCTCGTGTTCTTAAGTAGGCCTGTGATGATGAGCTTTGCGGTGTCCTCTGTCACCTGTTCAGTCTGTCCCTAAGGCTTCAGAAAGTGACACTGCTGTGGAAAACATCTTGCATTGTGGCTGTTCCACTGAAGGCAGAAGTCACTTCACCTAAAGACTACAGACCACTGGCACTTATGTCTCACGTCATGGAGACCTCTGACAGGCTGGTCCTAGACTATATGTGTCCTCTTGTGTGCAGACCACCTGGGCCCACTGCCTATTGGATAAAGACTGGAGTGGAGGATGCGATTATCAGTCTGCTCCACAAGGCTTATTCTCACCTGGACAAAGCTGGCAGCACTGTGAGGGTCATGTATTTTGATTTCTTCAGCACCTTCAGTACCATCTAGCAATGTCTGTTAGAGGGGTAAACTCAGGGATATACAGACAGATAAGGCTGAGGTGTCCTGATGATGGACTATCAGTCTGACAGGCCGCAGTTTTGGAGACTCAAGGGCTGTGTGAGCAACACTGGAGCACCACATGAACAGGACTGTCTCCATTACTAGTCACTCTGTGCACCTCAGAGTAGAATTAGAACAGCAGGTCATGTCAATTGCTGAAATTCTCAGATCATTCTGCACTTATGGGGGTATTGATAAGGGAGATGAGACAGAGGAGAGGGGTCAGGGGAGAAGTTTGAGAATTGTCTGCATCTTAAAATCAGCAAAACCAAGGAACTGGTGATTGACTTTCACCAAACAGCCACTGTGTCCAGTCACTATTCAAGGAGTGGATGTAGTGGTGGTCCACTCCTACAGGTACTTGGGGTCCACATGGGCTGGTCATGGAACACAGAGGATCTATATAAGAAAGGAGACTGCTTTCCTTTAATGGGGGAAGTGACATTCTTCACATCTTCCATAACTCTGTGGTGGCCAGTGTGATTTTCTATGTTGTGGTGTGCTGGGCTGGTAATATCACTTCAAGAGAGGCCCACCAAATCAACAAGCTAACTGAAAGGCCAAACTTAGTTATAGGACACACTCTGGACCCCCTGGAAGTCAAACAGAATTAAAACAAAACTGAGTGACATTATGAACAATGCTGCACATCCCCGTGAGACACCAACATTGAGGACTTTCAGCCAACAAATTGTGTCAAGAAAAGCGACTGTGCGTCTTTTATACCAACAGCAATATGTCTGCATAAAGCCTCAGTGGGACTGTGACAGCCAAGTCAGAACTTATCTCTCATTTGAATTGTTTTACTTTATTGTAATTCCAGTGTGTGCTGAGACCAAAGTGAGTGTGTATAATTATTTATTTACTTATGTATTTCTTTATATTAAGAGCTTCTGTAAAAAGCCACATTTCCTTCCTAGGGACAAGTAAAGTTCTATCTATTTATTCAGCTTCTCTGCCAGAGGGGTGTCAGCCCTGACCCGTTGCTCTGTAGTCTTATTGTCTGTACACTTTGTTACACATGTCTAGGATCGCACTTCTCAAATTGTCATTTCTCTTCTTCTCCATTTGCCCCTTAGTGTCTTTCACTGATCTCCTTAGGTTGTGTGAGATATCTTTGTAGTTCTCCATACTCCCAGATACAAGGCCTGAGTTGGATGCAGCAGTACGTGTGTTTAGGTATCAGGAGTCGTGTTTCTGATCTGGATGAGTCCTGATGATGACTTTGAGAGCCATATTGTCCATACGTTATCCAATGAAGCCCATCACTGCTTCAGTAAACATATTGATGTCGTCATCAGAGCTGCACCTGGACATGTCACATTCAGTGTCACTCATCACATCCTGGGGAAAAGCCTCTGATTGGTCTGTTAGGTGTGACTGAAGCTTCCTGTTTTACATAGTAGCGTGGTCAGATTTACCCAATGGAGGAAAGTGTCCAGCCTTCATAGCCAAATTTATGTGATGCAGAGCAGTGTCTCCTCTCATGTTAAAAGTTCCCCATTACCCTTCTGAGACTTGCCTGGTTGAAATGACAGCCATGATGTGGGCTGCATCCATGTTGTCTCTGCTGGGGACTGAGTGTCTAATTCATCTCCGTCTGAGCCGTGTCAGTGCCCCCCGAGGTGATAAAGGTTTATCAATTAAAAGTACAGTAGGGGCTGCAGGACCCCATCGATGACACAAGTCTCTCAGTTTCCTTCATGATATGTGTCTGTTATTCATAATCTCAAGTTATTCTATAAGTCCTGCAATGCCACTTAAAACTCTTACTGTTTGTATTACAAAATCAGAAATTCTTCACGGTGGATAGTATGATATACTGTGACCAATGAGAGTCATGTGAGCAGTAAGGCCTACACACAGAAGGTAGACGTGCTGTCATTTACCAAAGCATTTGATTTTAAGTGCTGTGTGCAAATAAAAATGAAGGATGTTACTTAGGGGGGCCTGGACATTGTGCTTCTCTGCCTTTGGAATGAATGCTTAAAGCTGCTGATCACAATTTAGTTCCTTAATGTTGTCCATCAGCTGGCTTTTGGATGTCGCCTGTTCTCTTGCCCTTTGAACATTTTACCCAGAGTGCTTGTGTTTTTCTCCCGACTCAACCCAGGAGACATTGAGTTAAACATTTTCTTTTAACTGTAATATCTGTGCTGGAATGTTAGCCAAGAGAATGGAGAATAAAGCCACAGATGACAACTGAGGCCACTTCTGTCCACCTCCTGGAACTCCTGCACTTTCAGGTCCGGACCCGATTTAAATGAAGCTGCCAGTGTAAGTCGGGCTTCATTAACAAACCTGCTTCAGCACAAGATGGACGTCTGGGACTTGAAGCTTTATACCTCTCTAAAAGAGCAACCTGCTTTTCTAGGACTGGATTGGCTTACTTCCTTCTGATATTTTAAACACAGATATCTGCTTTATATTAATGACGATCCCACCCTGGACCCTGATACCTCACCTCCTCTCATTTTGTTACAGCAGATACATTCTCATGTTATGTTTACTGTAGGAATTATTATAAGAAAAGCAACTGTGTTTGAAAAGTCCACCTTGGAGTGTCACTCCTTTGTAGTTGACCTGGGACAATGGACCTGAAGAAGTGAGTCTCACCGCAGAGCAGCACAGCTAAGGGCCTGGAAGAAGAATCTCCCCTCTCCGAAGACAGATGGTGGAGGTGACACCCAGCTTTGGACCTCTGCTGACAATGACTTTCCAGAGAAAGACGAGGCCCAGGAGGCTTCCTGAAGACCACTTGCCGTATGTCAGACTGTCTGTGCCTGCTGCGCTTGTGTGATATTCCCTGTAAAAGGTTCCTGCCGCAGACCCCCTGGTGACTATCAGGTTTTCATTTCTTATAAACCTAACATTCATCAGTTTTCACACTTAATCCAATTAACAATAAGCTTGATGTTGTAACCTGAGGGATCAAAACTGCATCTACCACTAAGTGTGACCCCAGGGATCTGCTGATTGTTTAAATACCCACCGGTTCTTAGAGACGCATATGTGGTTGTAACAGGGAGACCACCTCTGAACTAAGATCCTTTTCTCTACCTACCAGTAGGGAACTTTTTAAAACTATTTTCTAATTAGTGACATGAGGCCAAATGTGTACAATTCACCTAAAGTAATATAAAGTTAGTGTTTAAATATATTTCTCTTTATTTTATTTTCCCGTAATGCAGCCCGATGTGAGATCAAAGGATGTTCTTTTACTTCCATCTTGGCAGCCAGGACACTGGGTGGGTGACACGTGTGAGTTTATCTGCACACCACAGTGAAATTCTACTTCTACTTCGGCATTTTAATTGATAATCAGTGGCGGCTGACCATTAACTGTGCTTACCGTTTTGCTCTGCTACAGTAACAGTATATGTCTGAATGACGCTGCATGTTTGTGGGGAGACCTTCATAAAATGTACTTTTACAGGTCAGGAGACCACAGAAGTGAATGAGGCACATTATGGGCTCCAGAAATCCCTTTGATTTTCACGCTAACTGCCATGCGGAGCTCATCAGGTTACACTGAAGAATGATTTGGACGTGTTCCAGAGTTGGCACTTCGAAATGCTCTGTTCCAGTTCAGAAGTTCATTTGTTTTTTGTTCTAGTATTGTATTTCACAATGAGCATTGGGCTAACTGACTAACTACCTGCTGAAGTAACACATTTTATTCTTTGATTTAATTGTGATGGCTCCTTCAGACTGTTTAATAATTGACTGTTTGATAACGTGATGCTCTCCACTATGTGACATACTTTTGAGACTTAATTCTAAAGCCTGATTCACATTAGGTGTGTGTGTGTGTGTGTTTTTATTTTATTTTTTTACCCCTTAGGATGACGCTTTGTATCCTAGTCAGTTAGGCGCCCCAATGGTCAAATAGGCCACGCTGGTCCTGTAATACATTCAACAACCTTTTCTTGTGACACACAAGACGTCTTCAATTGTCTGCACACTCCTGGACTGTTCATGGAAGACAAAACCAAAAAACAAACAACACGTTTAGCAGCATCTTGAAAATGCTTGATAGTCATTCTGTCGTGAAGCAGGCTTGTCAATCACATCAATTCTGTCCGAGCCATTGCTATATAAACATCCATCCATCCATCCATTTTCCAACCCGCTGAATCCGAACACAGGGTCATGGGGGTCTGCTGGAGCCAATCCCAGCAAACACAGGGCACAAGGCAGGAACCAATCCCGGGCCGGGCGCCAACCCACTGCAGGCTATATAAACAAGAGGACGAAAAGAAATGTGGGATCAGTTACAACCCGGACGCTTCACTGGAAACCAAAGAAAGACACTGATACGGGATTTACATCCTTTGTACGCTCGCTGCTTTTGTTGTCAAATATTCGACTGCTTCACCTCCACTACACAAACCCCAGGGTTCAGGATCACCCCGACACGCCGAGGACAGCATGGTGAGA
This sequence comes from Erpetoichthys calabaricus, assembly GCF_900747795.2. Lineage (NCBI taxonomy): Eukaryota > Metazoa > Chordata > Cladistia > Polypteriformes > Polypteridae > Erpetoichthys > Erpetoichthys calabaricus. Next base: position 313,547,659 of record NC_041396.2, on the reverse strand, counting down.
CTGATTTTTGTCATTTAGGGAAGGAGTGAACAGCCATTTCCATCTCTGTGTTACTTACTGTGGGACACGTATCAGCCGGACCAGGTTCACTCTCATCACTCTTCTCCCGTTTACTCTTTTGGACTTTTATGCTTGTTTCGTGTTCTCCACGTGTCATATTTGTTTAATGTCAGTGTAGGGACAAGGTTGTGTTTGTATATTTCTTGCCTCACCTTTTATTATTATAATCCACTGGATTCTGCTCTTGAATCCGGTCTGACACGGCAGTTTTCAAATAAAGTTGTGCTGTAACAGAGGTGGACTCAGATGATGATGAGGGTTCTACATCAGAGCCATAAGATCGATAGTCCAGGGATTTTTGCCTATGGTTTGGACTCCACTGCCCTCACAGTGCATCGTTTAACCGCAGGTCTTCCACTGACCATTTCAGCCCTCTGCCTCACCAGGGCACAGCGGCGTCCATCAGTCCCTAAAGATCGAGTTTTCTAAGACATACACGCTCAGTCAGTGATCTCACAGCAGACAGTGCAGATCATCCCAGCGCCACACAGCACAGCCGGCTTTACCTCAGTCCTGCATGCTCGTCCCTTTCTCTGTGCTATACTGTTCTTTATAGAAAGGGGCGAGATCTCTGTGGAACCAACACAAACAATCAGCAAAAAAATATCACTTACCTTTTTTAGGTGGCCATCGTCTGTGTGAGTTCTTGGACCCTCGTCCCAACCTTTGAATCAGCATTTCTCTTTTTTCTAACACATCTGGGTCACGGCAGGGACGCTGTCACCCCCAAAGAAGGCACTTGGAGACTTTGTAACAGACAGTAGTGTTAAGCTTTATTGTATGACGCACATACAGACTCATCTCAGATGGAACAATGAGCAAACAACTAAAAGCAGCTCTTACATTTATTACAATTCTTATCACACAAGTATGGGCGGCACGGTGGCGCAGTGGGTAGCGCTGCTGCCTCGCAGTTGGGAGATCTGGGGACCTGGGTTCGCTTCCCGGGTCCTCCCTGCATGGAGTTTGCATGTTCTCCCTGTGTCTGCGTGGGTTTCCTCCGGGCGCTCCGGTTTCCTCCCACAGTCCAAAGACATGCTGGTTAGGTGGATTGGCGATTCTAAATTGGCCCTAGTGTGTGCTTGGTGTGGGGGTGTGTTTGTGTGTGTCCTGCGGTGGGTTGGCACCCTGCCTGGGATTGGTTCCTGCCTTGTGCCCTGTGTTGGCTGGGATTGGCTCTAGCAGACCCCCGTGACCCTATGTTCGGATTCAGCGGGTTGGAAAATGGATGGATGGATGGATATCACACAAGTCATTATTCTTCTTCATCTGACTCCTAGCATTCCATTGCTCTCGTCCTGCCTCTCATTGATTCCACCAATAATTGCTAGTTAAGGGGTGTCAGACCATAACGGTCTGTTTATCCTATCAGTTTGATAACGACTATTCTTGCTTGCTACAATAATTTACAGCCACATTCTCTCTCTAAGCGAGGGGCCCATCTTTCTCCAGCTCTCCTGCACGTCTAACCTTTGGCTTAATAAACTATTGGTGGTTTCTAGCTCATACAGAATAGTAAAAAATATGTAGTGTGGATGACCAGTCAGCACAGACAGGTAGACACCAATGTTCTAAACACCATCACACGTTTATTTACAATATGTACAAAAGTCCCGCACACAACCCAGTGTCCCAACACCAAACACCCTCCAGTCCGGGCCTCTTAAAAGTCCTCTCTTCACCGCCTCCACTCCTCTCCTCCGAGCTTTGTCCTCTTCCACCCGACTGCAGCTGACGACTGGAGGGAGGCGACTCCTTTTATATCCACCTAGACGTGCTGCTTTGTGCCTCCTGATGAACTTCCTGCGGCACTTCCTGGTGTGCCGAAAGTGGCGCATGAGCACCCGGAAGTACTCCGAGTGTCCCTGGTAATACTTCTGCCAGCACCTCCGGGTGCAGAAGTGCAGACATCCAGGGCTTTACAGTCTTCTGGGTGCCCCTTGGCGGTGACCACGGGCCCCTATAGGGTTGAGCTTCCATGTGCAGTTCCCATGGCCCCCATACAAACCAGGGCGGCTGTCCTCTCATGGTCCTGGGGAGGTGTAGTCCCTCTCCTAATGATTCTAGTTACAGTATGCTACTGTACGCTACAGTAGGCATAAGTCTTTTTAATCCTAACTCTTTAATCTTAATGCTTAGTAAAATACAGTGTCTAGTTTTCGCATGTGCTTATAGTACTTTTCTAATAGATAGATAGATAGATAGATAGATAGATAGATAGATAGATAGATAGATAGATAGATAGATAGATAGATAGATAGATAGATAGATAGATAGATAGATAGATAGTGTGGGGAACAGCCCGGACACAGACAGGTAGACATGATGGTTTCACCACACACATGTTTATTATACATTACTTATTTACAGTTCGTGCACATACCCAGTGCCGCAGCACCAATCACCCCTTAAGTCCTTGGCCACAACACAATGCCTTCTCACAGTCTCTGGTCCGCCTCCTCTCCTCTCCACCAAGCTTTGTCCACTTCCACCCGACTCTTGCCTTTCACTGGAGGGAGGCGGCCCCTTTTATCCACCCCGGATGGACTCCAGGTGCATCCCAATGAGCTTCTGTGGCCACACCCCTGTGTGGCAGAAGCTCTGGCGGTGTATCTGGAAGTCCTCCGGGCGTCCCCAATCCTCTTCCCCCCAGCACTTCCAGGTGTGGCGGAAGTGCTGAGGTCCACGGCTCCCAAGGCATCGGGGCGCCCCCTGGCAGTGACCACGGGCCCCTACAGGGTTGAACTTCCAAGCTCTGTACCCGTGCCCCCAAAGCAACCAGGGCAGGCACCCCCTCATGTTCTGGATGAGGCACAAGCCCTCCTCCGGTCCTCCTGGGCATCCCAGCCAGGCATGAACCCCAGCCGGGTGCCACAATAGATAGATAGATAGATAGATAGATAGATAGATAGATAGATAGATAGATAGATAGATAGATAGATAGATAGATAGATAGATAGATAGATAGATAGATAGATAGAATGAACTTCATTTGTCCCCAGGGTAAATATGGCCTTTTACATAAGCTCTTTAAATAAATAAATGCATAAATAGGTAAATCCCCGTGACCCTGTGTTCGGATTCAGTGGGTTGGAAAATGGATGGATAAATAGGTAAATACACACACACTAGAGTGACAATAAAGCAAGAAAAATACAAAATAAAGAAAAGTTCTGACTTGGCTTTCCCATTCACAGTGAGTTAGTGTAAAGGACCCCCAGTCATGTTTCTTGAAACACTTATGCGGAATAATTTGTTGGCTGAAAGTCCTCAATATTAGAATGCCAGAGAGAGGATGTGTAGCATTGTTCATAATGGCACTCAGTTTTGTTTTAATTCCTTCGCTACGACCTCCAGGGGGTCCAGAGTGCATTTCACAACTGAACCTGCCCTTTTAATTAACTTGTTAATTTGGTGGTCCCCTCTTGAAGTGATGTTACCAGCCCAGCATACCCCACTGGCCATCACAGAGTTGTAGAAGATGTGATGGATGTCACTTCCCACATTAAAGGAATGCAGTCTCCTAAGGAAAGAGAGCCTACTTTGCCCTTTCTTATACAATTATTCTGTGTTCTTAGAGCAGTCCAACCTGTCATTAATGTGGACCCCCGAGTATTTGTACATCCACTCCTTAGTGACCGGACTCTTTGTTGCAGTGATAGTCAATAAGAAGTTTCCTTGGTTTTGCTGATTTTAAAGTGCAGACAATTCTCTTTGCACCAAGAATCTAATATCTCCCCGACTCCTCTCCTCTGTCTCTTCTCCCTTATGAATACCCCCTATAAGTGCAGAATCATCAGAGAATTTCTTCAAGTGACATAACCTGCTGTTCTGTTTCTACTCTGAGGTGTAGAGAGTGACTAGTAATGGAGACAGGCCTGTTCATGTGGTGCTCCAGTGTTGCTCACACAGCCTTTGAGTCTCTGAAACTGTGGCCTGTCAGACTGATAGTCCATCATCAGGACACCTCAGGCTCATCCGTCTGCATATCTCTGAGTTCACCCCCCTAACAGACATGGTTTTATTTTTATTGTATTGAGGATTTGTTCTGTTCTGTGTATTGTATTGTATTGTATTGACCCCCCACTGCACGCCCAATCTACCTGTACAGGGGTCTCTCTTTGAACTGCCTTTCCCAAGGTTTCTTCCATTTTTCATTACAAGGATTTTCTTTGAGAGTTTTTCCTTGTCTTCTTAGAGAGTCAAGGCTGGTGGGTTGTCAAGAGGCAGGGTCTGTTAAAGCCCATTGCAGCACTTCTTGTGTGATTTTGGGTTTTACACAAAAAAATTGTATTGTATTGTATTGTATTGTATTGAAGGTGCTGAAGAAATCAAAATACATGACCCTCACAGTGCTGCCAGCTTTGTCCAGGTGAGAATAAGCCTCGTGGAGCAGACTGATAATCGCATCCTCCACTCCAGTCTTTATCCAATAGGCAGTGGGCCCAGGTGGTCTGCCACAAGAGGACACATATACTCCATGACCAGCCTCTCAGAGGTCTCCATGACATGAGACTTAAGTGCCACTGGCGTGTAGTCTTTAGGTTAAGTGGCTTCTGCCTTCAGTGGAACAGCCACAATGCAAGATGTTTTCCACAGCAGTGTCACTTTCTGAAGCCTTAGGGACAGACTGACCAGGTGACAGAGGACACCTCAAAGTTGTTCAGCACAGGCCTACTTAAGAACATGAGGACTAACTTCATCTGGTCCTGCAGCTTTTCCTGTGTCTAGCTTCTTTAGTTGTCTCCTGACTTCATGTTCAGTTCTGGACTGTCCACACTGATGCTCAGAATTGGACTCGTCACTGGCCATTCTAGTTGACGTGGTGGAAGTTGTTGATGTAGGTGGGATGGTGTGGGAAAACTGGACATTGGGAGAAGTGGGAGGGACAAATCTGTTAAAAATGGTTCAGGATGTGAGCTTTGTCCTTGTCCCCTTCTACCACCTGAGCCCTGGATTGCTCGAATCCAGTAATTCTGCCCAGTCCATTCCTGATTTCCTTCATTTTACTCTGAGTGAGTTTGCTTTCTATGTTTAAAAAGCAAACTTTCTTTCCTTCACTCATCTTTACTGTACACACTGCACACACTGTACACCCTTCAGTGTCTTTGTCACCAGATTTGAATGCGCTTCTCTTTTTGTCACACTAGAGACATTTTAGCTCCTTATTAATCCAGGGCTTGTTGTTTGGAAAGCAGCACGATGTCTTTATGGTGTTGACACCGAAGTTCATGTATGCTGTGATGCTCTGAGAGTCCCTCAGTATTGTCCTCATTTGACTCGCACATCATTTCCCAGTCTATCATTTGTCATTTAGAGCCATTTCAGAGTCCAGGCTCCACTTCTTCACTGTTCTGGTGGTAACTGGTTAACATCTAATAACAGGCTTGTAGCTGGGAATAAAATGGATCAGGTTGTGGTCAGATTTGCCTAAAGGTGCCAGTAGATTACACTTAAAGTTGTCTTTAACATTTGAATACAGGAGGTCCAGCTTATTATTTCCTTGAGTGCAGCCAGTCATAAACTGACAGAAAGTTGTCATTGTTGCTTCCAAAGTCACATAGTTGAAGTCACCATATGTGGTAATTGTAGGGACAGAGTAAGTCATCCTAAAGTGTTGGTGACAGAATGAATCATTTCTATTGCTGAGTTCCTATTTGCGAGGGAGAAATATAAACATTCAAAAGGATGATGGGATTTACCTCCCTGGGCAAACAATGTGGACGAATTCTGACAGCCAGAATTATATTGTCAGACTCAGTACACAGCCTTGTGTTGACAATGATAGTGTTGGAGAAGCAGTGGCCTCACCACCTGAGGCCTGTCTGTTAGAAGATCCAGCACCCTGTCACAGAGTGTTCAGAACACGTCTCAGTCCACGCCATCAAGCATGTCCAGTAGCAGGGCTTCTGATTGGGCAGACCAGAGTTTGATCTCTCTCATCACAAGACCCTCTCTCAAAATGTGCTGTTGATACCCTGGAAGAAGGAAAATGGTGGTGTGGTTCGATCAGGTTGTGAAAGGCCTTTGTAGCCTGACTTAAACTTGGTGCCACAATGGTCCAGTATGCTTCCCCTTCTTGTTGGTCATGTGCCGCACTGGTGAAAGTTCAACCTGATACTTCTGAGGCTTAACTTTAAATTCTGTTCCTGGTACTTAATTAGATGGTGCAGTTTAGACAAAGCCTTATCTATGTTAGCTTGAGGGTTAATATAGACAGAGATGATGATAACGGCAGAAAACCAATGCAGCAGGTAATGATGGCGATGTTCTAGATCTGCAGAGCAGAGGTGTGAATGAGTCGAGACGTTCCTGAGATCTCACCTTTCATCGCTTATCATAAAACAGACACCTCCATCTTTAACTTTACTGGATTCAGCCGTTCTGTCCATCGTAAAGATAGAAATACCACATTTCAGTCAAACAAAGAACATTGCAGTCCCTGTTGTCCTGTTGGAATTTAATCCTGGCTTGGAGATCATCCATCTTGTTTTTGAGTGATTGGACATTTGCCAGCAGGATACTGGGCAGAGGAGGATGATGCCAGTCTGTTCTCCTCAGTCTGTTCTGCATGCCGGCTCTTTTGCTGCGGTGTTTCTTTCTCCTTCACCATAGTTTGGGTCATGTAGTGCTTTTGTTATTGTTCCCATCATCAATCTCACCGAGAATCTCACCTGGACACAATGGGTCGATAGGTAGATTGCCTCGAAATTGGTGAGTAAGCTGGTTCCAAATTTTTAAAAGTGTTGCCCTGTCATAGCTGAAGCAGTGGTAGTTTGTTCAATCGATGTGATGAGAAATAACTAAAAATCTTAACGGAGCGACCAGCACGTCAGCCAAACTCAGCGGTGCCATCGTAGTGCAGTTCAACCCTTTGATGCAAAACATCAATAACGAAAACCATTGTGCTAAAGAACCAGTTTATATCCTTTTCAACTGAGTTGTTAGTGTACACTTAGTCTACTGCAGGGGTGTAGAGCCGATCCCAGCAGCACTGGGCACAAGACATGAAACCCGTTTGGATGGGCTGCAACTTCACCATGAAGCCAACTGACACAAACACCGAGAGTGGCCAACAGAGAAGTAACGTCACACGCACATCTGAAGGACACAGAAGAGACCTTTGAAATGTTCCCTTGGCCCACCTCTCTCAAGAAGCACTACTGATACTTAGGAGGAATCATCCAGAACAAGCTTACCTGTGGTGAGAATGGCAAAAACTCTGTTAGAGGAAACAAAAGTGGATGTTCTTTCTAAGGGGACTGATGTTAGAAAAACTTCTATTGAATGAGCTGTTAAATGTGTTTTTATAGGTCATCTCAACAGGTAGCACGGCGGTGCAGTGGTGACGCTGCTACCTCAGCACAAGGAGGTCAGAGGTCACATGGAGTTTGCATGTTCTCTCCGTGTCCTTGTGGATTTCCTCAGTCTGTCCCAGTTTACTCCCAAAGACCTGCAGGTTAGGTGGGTTAGTGATGCTAAACTGCCCATAGTGTGTGTGTGTGAGTGTATTCTGTGCTGAATGTAATGCATGCTGGGATTGGCTCCAGGTGCCCTGTGACCAGGGGTTAAGCCAGAAAAGTCAAAGTGGAGGGGCCTGGAAAAGAATGGGTGGGTGAGTTCCAAGGCTGGTGTCCCCCTTGGAGTTTGCGGAGGCTCGATTCACTGACAATCAATGTAAGCTCCAGGAGACACGGACCACTAAGAGTGGACTGCTGAAGGGCTATGCGTTGGAGCTGGGGAGTCCTCTACAGCGCATCTTCAACCTGAGCCTGGAACAGGGGAGAGTCCCGAGGCTTTGGAAACATCTTCATCACCCCAGTCCCAAAGGTATCACGTCCTGGTGAGCTGAATGACTTCTAGCCTATCGCTCTGACGTCACATGTGATGAAGACCATGGAGCAGCTGCTGCTTCAACACCTGAGGCCACAGGTCCACCACGGCCTCGACCCTCTGCAGTTAGCATACCAGGAGAAGGTTGGAGCGGAGGATGCCATCATCTACATGTTACACTGATCACTCTCCCACTTGGACAGAGGCAGTGGTGCTGTAAGAATTATGTTTCTGGACTTCTCTAGCGCCTTCAACACAATCCAACTTCTGCTCCTTAGGGACAAGCTGACAGAGATGGGCGTAGATTCATACCTGGTGGCATTGGTCGTGGACTATCTTACAGACAGACCTCAGTATGTGCGTCTCGGGAACTACAGGTCTGACATTGTGGTCAGCAACATAGGAGCGCCACAGGGGACTGTACTTTTTCTGGTCCTGTTCAGCCATCGGACTTCCAATACAACTCGGAGTCCTGCCACGTGCAAAAGTTCACTGATGACACTGCTATCGTGGGCTGCATCAGGAGTGGGCAGGGGGAGGAGTATAGGAACCTAATCAAGGACTTGTTAAATTGTTAAATGGTGCGACTCAAACCACCTACACCTGAACACCAGCAAAACCAAGGAGCTGGTGGTGGATTTTAGGAGGACCAGGCCCCTCATGGACCCCGTGATCATCAGAGGTGACTATGTGCAGAGGGTGCAGACCTATAAATACCTGGGAGTGCAGCTGGATGATAAACTGGACTGGACTGCCAGTGTAGGAAAGGACAGAGCCGACTATACTTCCTAAAAAGATCTGAGTGACTAACATCATTAAAATGAGCAGTGAAAGTGGGGGTCTGCAGCAGCCTTCTGTCACTGACCGCCATCACAAACAAGTGGTGAAGAAGGACAATTTCATTCTGTCACACAGCAGCCATCTTTTGTCTCCAAAGTGTCACTTGTGGCCATCAAGCTGCTGATTTAGGGTCTTAAGGGTGAAGACCCCCAGACTGAAATCCTCTTTTATCTCAGAGCTATCAGCCTTCTGAATTCTAGTAGCTGCAGGAGTCCTGTGGAGTTCTGAATTATTATTGTGTGCTCTTCGTTATTATTGTTCATGAATTGTTATTCTGATTTGTAGAAGTCTTATGGCGTGAGTGCTGATTACCACAATGGCTGTCATGTGTGGTCTCTTTTATTATTTTCTTGTCCCTATTTAACAATGTCCTACGTGTCACACATTCCTGTTGCTCACAAATTTCCCTCTGTGATAATAAAAGTCTTCTGCCGTCCTGAAGAGTAAAAGCCACACATGCAAAGAGAGAACATGGAGATTCAACACCGGCAGTGACTGGGCGAAGGACTGGAACAAGAACACTAAATCAAAAGGGCAGAAGTGCGGACCACCACATCATAATACCTCCTGAATAAACACACAAGGGGGTCTGAAATGAGGGGGCAACTCTTAAAGTGGAACAAGTAAAGCATCAGCTGAGCAGAGCAGAAATAAAGGAGCTGAGAGTCCATCAGGAATCGTCTTATACAGTGCAGACCATAATACCATAAAACACAATTTATGGGTCATGTTTACTGGTGTACTCATACCACAAATGTAGAAATAAATGAAAAGTCATGTTTTAATAAAATAGTTGTTTTTATTTTACAAAGCATATTGTATTATTTGCAGTGGGTTGGCACCCTGCCCGGGATTGGTTCCTGCCTTGTGCCCTGTGTTGGCTGGGATTGGCTCCAGCAGACCCCCGTGACCCTGTGTTCGGATTCAGTAGGTTGGAAAATGGATGGATGGGTGGATATTGTGTTATTTCACAAACATTTCAGCTGCTTGCTGTTCATATCACCACAGAGGACTCATTTTGCCTTCTCAGGTCCAACATAAAGGGATGAAGCAGACATGGAGTGGACAATCCAGAGCTCCAAACCTCCACCAAAGCACTGGGTGCTTGTCCATCACAGGCCACGGGGAGAACACGAGAACTGCAGACATTTATCAGGCTGCAATGTGACAAACACTGAATCTTACATCCAGCCACAGTACAAACCTCAAAAGTGTGTTTTTACAAGAAGTTCTCATTAATGAACTGCTAAAGGGACAACTTGAACCGTGTTAATGTAATCAACAAATTAATGTCTCCATAGAAAAATACTTTACTGCAGCAGCTCTACAAGATATGGACATCATAAAGATTTTTAAATATTCAAGGGTGGTTGTAAAAACAAGTTAAAAGTGTTAACAATTGTAAAAAAATATTTTAAAGAGCCATGAAAAACAGGCAGAGAGTTCTTCAGATCCAAATTTGATTCTTTTATTAGGTTTAAGTTTCTCTGTTTTCTAGAATTGAGCACAATGCTGTTCTCTGAAGTATTAATTGTGTTCTCTATGAGGTGAGGAGCTGCGGCTAATGAGACTTCACAAATATTAACAAACGTCAGTCTAAAGCAGCAAATCCTACGTTTAACTGTGGACATCAAACCTCATTTGACCTTCTCAGTCGCCCATTTCAGTTCCTCACAGTCACCTCAGTGTCATTTAGTGAGCCAGCAGTGTGAGGAGTGAAGGCCGACTGCTCCGTCTGCACTCGTCTGTCATCTGCTGCCTTAGTGAGGAGGAGTGTGGATTAAAGTGCAGGAATAGGAAACATTAACTTCACAATAAAATGAAGAGTTTAGTTTGATATAAAAGTAAAATAATAAAGGAACAAGTATTTTGTAGGCTTTGATTCTTAAATAAATCCAGATATAAAAAGATCTTTAAGTTTCCTGATTTTGGGAAAAATTCTGAGACATTACTTGAAAATAAACAGATAATTAATTCTGTCCCATGTAATTCAAATCACAACAATCATTTTACTGTATAAAAAGTAATAAAGTGTCCAATCATGACATATTTAGAATGGCCAGGACTCTCTTACATTGACAGTACTTTATGACATATATCTACAGTACTTATTATTAGAGATTCTAGTAATGAGAAGTTTTATAAAGTAATTGTTTTAAATAAGCAATACTCATAAACAGTCCAAACTCTACAGAGTGCAACTGTGACACAAACAACCAGCTGTAGCAGTCGAGTGAGCAGAAAAAGATGAAATTATTAATACATGAGGTGAAGAATTGTACTGCTAATCTGACAAAGGAGTCGAGCCACAAAATATTCAAAATATCGAAACACTGAAAATGTCTTTTACTTAATTTTTTTAAGTTTTAACATTTACATGAAACTATGGTGGGTTGGCACCCTGCCCGGGGTTTGTTTCCTGCCTTGTGCCCTGTGTTGGCTGGGATTGGCTCCAGCAGACTCCCGTGACCCTGTAGCTAGGATATAGCGGGATGGATAATTGATGGATGGATGGATGGATTTACATTAAATGGACTAATGAAGAATCTGAGCTAAATATTTTAAACGTCAGGATTATTTTCAGTGCTTTTCTGAACCAGGAATAAAGAAAAGCGTAAAGAATTGGATTAACTCCAAAGCTGAATTCAGTTACCAACAAGAGGACATTCAATAAGATATACATGACGGAGTTATTAATATCAACACCTACATTGCAAATATGAAAAGGCAGCCAGCAGATCATAAAAGCCCCCACGACTACTCCTAATGTTTTTGCGGCTTTTCTTTCAGACGGTTTTGATATTTTTCTGTCACTCACCTCCTCAGTTTGTCTCTTTTCTATCATACAGTTGATGGCTCTTGAATGGCTTCTTGCAACTACAAATATTCTGATATAAAAACCAATCATTAGTGAATAAGGGATAATAAAACTTATCAAAAAAAGAAAAACAGCCATTTCATAAGAAATAAATGATGTACAAGCTGGTTCATATAACTCTGCTTGAATGCCACCATCATGTAATATTATGACTGTCATTAAAAGTGCAAGCAGCCACACTCCACCAATGCTGATCCCTGTAACAGTCAAAGTATTTCTTGAGCTGTAAAAGAAAGGATGGCAGACAGCAATGTAGCGATCAATGGATATTAAAACCACGTTATATATCACAGCTATACTGAGAATATTTGCCAGCACCTCATACACATAACAATAAATAACTCCAAAGTACCAGCAAGTATCAATCTTTAAATTGAAAGAAAAGGGCATCACAAAGACACCTGCTAAGAAAGCGGCCGCTGCGAGTGAAAGGATCAGAAGATTAGTCGGCGTGTGCAGCTGAACAAAATGAGAAATAGAAATGATGACAAGAAGATTTCCAAAGACTGTCAATAAAAGCAAAAGACACGAGAAAGTGTAATAAAGTCCATAAACTTCAGTTTCAAAAATCACTTTATAGTAGTGACGCGATGCATTACTGTCAGGATAGCAAGGCTCAAGTTTCACTCCATTCGAGTCCACGTCTTTCACTTGTGATGCCATCATGAGAAGAGCCGTCCTGCCTGCACACTGAGATGTTTATACCCTGACTGACAGATTCTCTCTGCTGATGTAATTCACATGAGGCGTCTCTCTGCTGTGTTTGTTTCACTAATCTTCTAATTACTAAATGTGATAATGATATGAATAACTGATGATGAAAGTAAATGTCTGCTTCTGTGAGATTTGAGCCACAGAGGAGCACAGCACTGCATTAGTCTGTTAGCCATTATCACTATAAGGACTATATTTGTGCTTAGATACAATATTTAATATTACTGTCAACTTCAAGGTGTATTAAATCAGCCCTTTTTCACAATAACAACAAATGGTGTTCTTCATGTTTAAGGTCAATTCAGATTAAACAGTGAGTGAGGCCACTCATGGCTGTCATACATCTGACTTTCTAAGAGTTTCTGTGCTTTGTGTTGTTCCTGTTGCTCTCCTAACTGACACAAAGTGTTCCATTCCTGTTGTGTCCTGTTACTTCAGACTTCACGTGACGTCCCCTCGTCTCTCCTTGTTTCAGTGAAGCACCTTGTGAAGTCTTTAGTCACTCGTTTATGTTATTTGTCTTCACAATGCAGTTGATTTTGGGGACAGCAGGTCAGCAGGCTGTACAAGGAGCTCACCCATCGTAAGATGCCTTCACAAGACGCCCATTAAAAAGTCTCCAGTCAGGTTAGCCGTCACATTTTAAGTATGGAGGTAGAAATCACACAGAGAGAACATACAAACTCATCAAAGAGAGTGTTGAAGATGAGCCTAAAGTTGGTTATTTATGCAGGTTTTCTGTTTTAGTTTAAATTCTGTTATATTTTAAGTATTTAGCCAGTCGATGTATATATATGTATTGTCACACACGTGCACATGGGAGACACCCAATGGTGCTTGAGTAAAGGCAGTTCCGAGTCATACCGTGATGTGGCAGAGTGCACTGACTGTTTTTCTCCCTTTCCTGTAGATCATTCACGGGAGATTCCACCTGGCCCTCTTGATGTCACTTATGGACTGAGTCTATGGAAGGAGACCTTGCCAGCTCTGGCCTCTGTGATGTCACGTCCGGGCTCGAACTTATGGCTGAAGACCCTCATGAATCCGACCCCTTTGATCTCACTTCCTGTCTTCCCCATTAAAAGCCTCCACCTTTTCCCTATTCCCTCAGTTCTGTTTTGGACTCGGTTTTGTGCACAGCAGTGCTGTCATTTAAACAGCGATTTGTAGCCAGAAAACCAATTATATGGGTGGCTGCTCCAAACTTTGCTATGGCTCCTTGTGGCTTTTGTGACAGTGGCGTAGGCGGTGGGATGGAGAAGGGGACAGGACCTGCAATGTACCCAGGTGGGAGTGTAGCGGCGAGGGGCTCACAGAATTGGGGTGGTTCAGAAGTGGGAGGTAAAGGGGGCTTATTATGCTCTCTCGGAGGAGAGTGCCTGCCTCCCTGTGAAACCAGAGCCCCAATTACCACCTAGGGGTGCCCCAGACTGGCAGGTGAGAAAAATAAAAAACTGGAGGTTGGACCCAGAGTGGCCGACCCACAGACAAGCCTGGTCCTTCTGGCCAATGCTAGGGCAGTGGTTACGGCCATCTGAGAACAAGCCCTACCAAATAATAGCACAGGTAGCCTGCTGTCTGCTTCTGAAAGCGCCTCCCCATGGCTTCACTCAGCCGGTCTGGTGTAAGCAGTTTAAGAACATGGCCGAGCTCATAGAGCTTCTGAAGACACAAAGGACGGCCTCACAATCTGAGGGAGCAGAACCGTATCTTTGTCGAACTCAGCCAGAGTATGTCTGAAAATCTAGCCCCCCCGACCCCTCCCCCCGTACAACCCGGAGCTTGTGCCACCGTCCACACAGTAGCGGATGCAGGTGGAGGGGGAGGAGGGGTTGGTGTGCTCTGACTAACCCATTGTTGGACCCACACACAGGCGTGGTGATCATAAATGGGAATAAGACCAAAGCTTTATTCGATTCTGGCAGCAACATTACAATTGTTGCCCACCGGTTTGTGCTGCCGCGACAATGGTTGAAAATTAAGACCAGTATAACCTGTGTCCACGGAGAAATTCGCTGGTATAGGTCCACCATCTGTGTCCTCCCAAATCCACCATGCCCGATGATACTGAGGCGGGACTGGTCTAAAATTAAAAGCAATAAGACATATACCACTCCTGGGTTTAACTTAGGCCTAGTTATAGACAGGGATGAGCCGTCTCAAGCTGAGTGACGTGGCAACTCCTGGACCGTTGTGTCCCGATACGTCATCCACGAGTGCTGAGACGGAACGGGAGGAAACCACGCCCCTTGAGGTCGGCCCAGACCCTCGCCTTTTGCACTTTCAATTTAGAGAAACACCGGCTTCTTTTAAAAGGAAACAGTGGAATTACGACTCCCTTAAGTTTGCCAAAAATGCAGTGGTCCTGGTCAACGGCCAGCGCACTCACCAGTCAGTGCCACAGGGTCCTCACTTTGTGTTGGAAAATGACCTTCTGTATCGATTAGCAGAGCATGAGGAGCAGGAGAGATGGCTACTGCTAATCCCGCAGACCTTCTGACGGCAGGTCTGTGAGTTAGCACATGCCCACCTCCTAGGTGGCCATTTGGGCACTGAGAAAACCCTGGAGCGGATCAAGCTCCGCTTTTATTGGCCAGGAATCAATAAGGATGTTCGTGACTTTTGCACTTCCTGCCCAGTTGTGACAGATTCCTAAGAAGGACCGTGCTCCTCTTGTTCCTATTCCCCTGATTGATATTCCCTTTCACAGAATTGGGGTCAATTTAGTAGGACCCCTAGAGCCTTTTAGCCCGAGGACACAAGTACATTTTAGTCCTTGTGGATTATGCTACCAAATACCCCGAAGCTGTTCCGTTGTGCTCATCCACTT
Organism: Erpetoichthys calabaricus; assembly: GCF_900747795.2. NCBI lineage: Eukaryota > Metazoa > Chordata > Cladistia > Polypteriformes > Polypteridae > Erpetoichthys > Erpetoichthys calabaricus. The sequence goes on along the minus strand of NC_041396.2, from coordinate 313,532,504 downwards.
CTAAAGCCATCGCATGGGAATTAGTAGGGGTCTTTGCACGCCTTGGCATCCCTAAAGAAATCCTGACAGATCAAGGGATGCCTTTTACCTCGGAGATGTTCAAGGAGAATGCCAAGTTACTCAAAGTAAAGCATCTAAAGACAGCGATATATCATCCTCAAACCGACGGTTTGGTAGAGAGGTTCAATCAATCTCTCAAACAAAGGCTTCGTAAGGTGGTCAGCGAGGATGGAAGGAACTGGGATCAGCTCCTCCCCCTAGTCCTTTTTGCCTATTGGGAAGTCCCATAAGCCTCTACGAGGTTCTCCCCTTTTATATTATTGTATGGGCAACAACCCCGGGGTATATTAGTTATCTTAAAAGATGGATGGGAAGAAGAGGCTCTTCCCTCTACAAATATTTTGGAATATATCGCGCAATTACGCGATAGATTTGATAAAATTCGGCCATCCTTAAAGGTCACATGGAAGAGGCTCAAGCAGCACGTGTCCGATATTACGACCGTGGTCCGGGAGATCGGGTCAAGGTTCTAGTACATACCTCCCACTCTAAGTTGCTTGCTCATTGGCAAGGTCCCTATGAAAAATCCTCAGATACTGTTTAGAACAGTGGCTAAATTAACAAATGGAAATTCAGATCTACAGTGCAAAATACCAACAGATATTAGCAGTACAGACTTAATGAACTTCTTCAATGAGAAAATTAAAAATATAAGATCTCAGATCTCAGCATCACAGTACAAACAAAATATTAGCTTAGCAGACCCTGTCTCACATTGCATTCAGCACTTTAGTCATTTTAATCCTGTAACTGAACAGGAAGTCTTAACTTAATTTTCTAAAATGAAGCTCACTACTTGTTCCCTAGATCCAGAGCCAACAAAACTAGTAAAAAGTGCAATGGATGTTCTTGCAGCGCCTATCCTAAACATTATCAGTAGTTCATTATTGCATGGCACAGTACCTGATACACTAAAAGTGCCAGTCATTAAACCATTACTTAAAAAGTCAGACCTAGACCCACACATACTAAATAATTATAGGCCTATTTCAAATCTACCGTTTCTCTCTAAAATACTAGAAAAAGTAGTCGCCAGTCAGCTTCAGACACACCTTACGCATTACAATTTATTTCAGAACTTCCAGTCTGGTTTCCGGGTCATAGTACAGAAACGGCACTAACGCGGGTTGTAAACGACATTCTGATATCCTCTGATGAAGGAAACTCCACTGTATGTTGTTGGACTTAAGTGCAGCATTTGACACCATCGACCATTCTATTTTACTGCAAATGATGGTGGGCTTACAGGCACCGTGCTCGCTTGGTTTAGTTCTTATTTATCAAATCGATTCCAATATGTACAGAAATGTGCTGACAGGACTCCATCATTATACACAGAAGTTCATGGTGTCCCGCAGGGCTCAGTACTGGGACCTTTACTGTTTTCACTTTACATGCTTCCACTGGGATCTCTCATTAGGAAACATAATGTTAATTTTCACTCATATGCAGATGACACCCAGTTATACCTTTCATTTAAATCAGATGAAGTTTCTCCGATGTTGTCTTTAATTAGTTGTGTTAGTGATTTAAAGGAGTGGATGAATGAGAACTACTTGTCTTTAAATACAGATAAAACAGAGATGTTAATTATTGGAGGGAATGATGCTGATCACAACAATATTTTGTCATGTAACTCAGTTGGAATCCCAATTAATTTCACCAACTCAGCCTGCAATCTCGGAGTTCTCTTTGACTCTAGCATGTCAGTTAAAGCACATATTACAAAGTTGTCCAAATCATGTTTCTTCCATCTTAAAAATGTTAGGAAATTAAGGTGTTTTCTAAATAAACAGGATTCTGAGAAATTAATTCATGCATTTATTTCTAGTAGGATTGACTACTGCAATGCGGTGTTCACTGGATGTTCAAACTGTTCTTTATACAGCCTCCAGTTAATCCAAAATGCGGCTACAAGAATTATTACAAGAACAAGAAAATACGAACACATAACTCCAGTTCTTAAATCCTTACACTGGCTCCCGGTTAAGTTTAGGGCAGATTTCAAAATCTTCCTTTTAACATATAAAGCCTTAAACGGCCAAGGTCTGGCTTACTTGTCTGAACTTAATATGACTTACAAACCAGAGCGCACATTAACCCTTTAACCGCCAACTCCCTAAATATTCCCCAAGCCAGGCGAAATCTGAACAATTTTCGTTTTTTTACTTTTTTACATTTTTTTTACATTTTTTACATTTATTCAAGCAGTTTTGACCACTAAATGTTGTGCAAGTTGCCAGTGTATACACAAAATCTATAAATGTAACCTGAATTCTCAGCTAAGCAAAACATCTTGATACCAAACCGTGCCCTTTTCAATGGTAGATACTGTCGAAACTGTAAGCGGCCCTTCCACGACAATAAACTTTCATCAACTGCAACTGACGGTCCTGGCATGTAGGGCAACTGAAATGCTTCAAATAAATGATCAATCAAAGGACGTAGCTTGAACAAGTGGTCGCAGTTTGGATCTTTCTTATCTGGCTCGTTTCTGTTGTCATTCAAATGAAAGAATTTCAGCAGCAAAGAGAATCGGTTACGTGTCATGACAGCTGCAAAAATAGGTGTTGCATACATAGGATCTGTAGACCAGTACATCTCAATATCTGGTTTTCTGATTATTCCCATTAACATCAAAATCCCAATGAATTTTTTCATTTCGTTTTCATCAGTGTCAAACCAAGCACGAACACGGGAATGTGGAGGTAAATTGGGATTTTTCTCAATAAACTGTGCTGCATACAGATTTGTCTGATGAACAAAATGTCTGATCAAATCAGGTGACACAAACAGCTCATAAAACTGCTCAGCAGTGTAATTGTTTACATCAACAATAAAGCCACACGTTCCCTCAAACGAATGCAGAAAAGGTAGTTCACCACGGGCAGCAGCCCAGCTGAGATGCTGGGGATACACCCACTCAGCGCCGTCATCCGATGCGTCTTCATTCACAGTATCATGCAGCGCACGTTGCTGCTCATCACTGTCGCTAAAATCTTCTTCAGAACTGCTACAATCATGACCAGAACTGTCCAAAATCGCCTGCAAAGCCTCACTTGAAGTCAGTTTACGTTTCGCCATATTCACAGCTGTTACATGCGAATCACGTCACATGACCGGCCAAAACAACCACAGACTTGTCGAAATACAACGTAGTAATAATACCCACGCCAAACCGTCAGTTATACTACTTGCCAGGCATTCATATAACCACAGGCAAATGTGCCGGATAATTCCGGCAGTATGGCGTTAGCAATAAAACAACGGTGCCGGATATATCCGGCAGAGGGCGGTTAAGGGGTTAAGATCTCAAGATGCCGGTCTGCTTATGATTCCAAGGATTAATAAAATAACAATGGGAGGTCAAGCGTTTAGTTACAGGGCCCCTAAACTGTGGAATGGTCTGCCTGCTACTATAAGAGATGCCCCTTCGGTCTCAGCTTTTAAATCCCGGCTGAAGACTCACTACTTCAGTTTAGCACACCCTGACTAGAGCTGCTGATTAACTGTACAGACTGCATCTCTGTTGTTAGTCATTAGCACTAAAACATAACTAACATGACAGTTAGAATTGGATACTAACCTTCACCTATTCTGTTTTTCTTCTCGGTACTCAAATGTGGCACTTGGTGCCACGGCCGACCTGCCAAGTTGTTTTGCCTGCCTAAGGTAAAGTCATCCCTGATGGAAGATCGCAGGAATCGTGGGAAAGAAGGGTCCTTTCATCAGATTGGCTGGCCCAGCACTGTTTCAGCCATGGAATGGCCAAATGGGGGAGGCAACTTGATGGATGAGATCTCCAGGACTCTAAACATATCCAAATCATATTATGGGATATCATCTACTGTTAAATTCTGCTACATACTTCTAAAATTTTTATTTTTGTACTGTATTGAGGATTTGTTCTATTCTGTGTATTGTATTGTATTGACCCCCTTCTTTTTGACACCCACTGCATGTCCAACCTACCTGGAAAGGGGTCTCTCTTTGAACGGCCTTTCCCAAGGTTTCTTCCATTTTTCCCTACTAGGTTTTTTTGGGAGTTTTTCCTCATCTTCTTAGGGAGTCAAGGCTGGGGGGGCTGTCAAGAGGCAGGGTCTGTTAAAAGCCATTGCGGCACTTCTGTGTGATTTTGGGCTATACAAAAATAAACTGTATTGTATTGTACGAAGTTAAGGAGAGGAAAGGACTCGTCGACTATTTAGTGAGTCAACCCAGTCGTCGGCTGAGGGAGCAGGTTTATCATGTAAACCTGCTGAAACCGTGGAAGGACAGGGATCCCGATCCCTCCTCCGGTCAGCCCCGCTCACTCTTTGCTCACAGGGCTAGCCTTAATTTCGGTGCAGATTTAAGTCCGAGACAACGACGGGAGCTGGAAACACTTATCCTGTCTGCCCTGGAGGTAGTGAGTGAAAACCCCGGAAGGACCTCTCTGGTTGAGCATGACATTGTGACAGAGCCCGGGGTTATAGTCCGAGAACGTCCGTATCGTCTTCCCGAGGCAAAAAGGGCTGAAGTGGAGCTTGAGATCAAACACATGCTGAACCTAGGTGTAATTGAGGAAAGTCATAGTCCCTGATCCAGTCCCATTGTATTGGTCGCTAAGCCTGACGGGAGTTGGAGGTTTTCCAATGACTTCCGTCGGCTTAATCAAGTCTCCCAATTCGATACTTATCCAATGCCACGGGTTTACGACCTCCTCAAGAGTTTTTGACAGGCTCAATATTTGACCACACTGGACATGACAAAGGAGTACTGGCAGGTTCCTTTAACGGATTCCACAAAGGTTAAGACCGTGTTTAGTGCCCCTAGTGGACAATGGCAGTATCGTGTCCTTCCATTTGGGTTACACAGGGCTCCAGCAACCTTCCAGCGTCTGGTGGACAAAGTGCTCAGGCCTCATAACTAATAGGGTGCTGCCTACCTAGATGACGTGGTCATCTATTCCAACACATGGATGAAACACCTACAGTAGGTAAAAACTGTATTGCAGACACTGGGTGAGGCTGGGCTTTGGATTAAACCCAAGAAAAGTTTCTTTGGAATGAGCGAAGCCAAGTATTTAGGCTACCTGGTGGGTCTGGGTACCGTGAAGCCGCAGTGCTCCAAAGTAGATGCCATTTTGGAATGGCCCCGTTCGCGAACCAAGCGGCAGGTCCAAGCCTTTCTCGGGTTAGCGGGGTACTACTGCCGGTTTGTGCCCCTGTTCTCGGAGAGAGAGGCGCCCTTGACTGATTTGACAAAGAAGAGGGCCCCAAACAATGTGGTATGGACTGAAAAGACAGGCGCTGCATTTAGTGACTTGAAGCAGGCCCTTACGTCCGCACCTATTTTGAAAGCACATAACTTTACTTTACCTTTCGTTCTCCAGACCATGAGAGCCAAAGTGTCAACGGTGTGGAACACCCCATCATGTTCCTGAGCTGGAAACTGTTGGACCGGGAGACCAGGTATGCGGCGGTGGAGAGAGTGGTCAATTACTCAGCTGAGGTACTACCTGTTGGGCCGGGAATTCACCCTTGTCACAGACCATGCACCTCTACAGTGGATGGCCCTGCACAATAGTTGAATACGTGGGTCACCAGGTGGTTTCTTGACCTCCAGCCATACAAGCTTTTGCTTGTTCATCATCGGGGCACTCTTCACGCCAACGCTGATGCCCTTTCTCGGGTTTACGACCTCTCGGTCAAGGTCGCCTGACCCGATGGGTGTGTGCTGAGGTGGGGGGAGGCCTTGTCACACACGTGCGTATGGGAGGCAGCTAAACGGCTTGAGTACGGGCAGTTACGAGTCATACCGGGGATGTGGCAAAGTGCACTGACTCTTATTCTGCCTTTCCTGTAGACTATTAATGGGAGATTACACCTGGCCCTCTTGACGTCACTTCCGGGACTTAGCCTATGGAAGGAGACCTTGCCGGCTCTGGCCTCTGTGATGTCATGTCCAGGCTCGAACTTATGGCTGAAGACCTTCACGAGCCCGACCCCTTTGACCTCACTTCCTGTCTTCCCCTTTAAAAGCCTCCACCTTTTCCCTATTCTCTCAGTTCTGTTTTGGACTCGGTTTTGTGCACAGCAGTGTTATCGTTTAAACAGCGATTTGTAGCCAGGAAACCAAATATACGGGTGACTGCCCCAAACCTTGCTATGCCTCTTTGTGGCTTTTGTGACAGTATATTATCATGCACGAGCGCTTAGGGGGCAGCTTAAGGACTTAAAGAGCAGCACGAAATCGCACAGCAGGGGACGACAACAGTGTGCTAACTTTTCTTTCTTTATTTCGGCAGGAAAGACAAAAAAATGCAGCCATGAATCCCCTGAATACCTTAGCCAGCTGAACAAGTCACTTCCGGGTTCCTTCCATCCCTCTGGTCCCCCAATGATGACGTCACCACATTCCATCTACCTCAGCGGTTCCTTTATCAGCATTCACGTTCCATTTCCCGTCCCCACAGCATTTAATGTCCGCCATTGCAATGTGAAAGCTGTCTGTACTGTGTTTCTCATGACTGACCAAATGACTGTGACAAACCGGTTTACAGTATAAAGGGACGGACTCCTCAACTCTTTCAATTTGTCTTTTCTGCTTCTCTTACAATATATATATGTGTGTGTGTGTGTGTGTTTTGGAGGAAAGGGTGGTCCGGCACACACCATGCAGGTTCAGCTCTCAGTTATCAGAAGGGCTCTGAGCAGCACAGCACAGGACAGGACGGAGTGTCAGCCCACCACTGGGCACAACCTCAACTCACATTCACCCATTGATTTCATGTGCTGCTCGTTGTTATGTTCTGAGAATGTCAAAGTACACAATGGAGAAAAATCATCAGGGAGAGGGAGAGGAAACAAACTGGAGACAGCCAGCAGCTGGACCAGGGTTCAAATCCAAATGTCTGGAGCTGTGAGGAGTGACTACTGCAGCCCTGACATACACAATTACATGAAGCCATCTTTGATTTGATGAACTCATTAGAGAACAGGAGCTGAAATCAACAAATAAAAATAATGAGAGAACTTGTGAAACAAAACGAGGAGACGCCTCATGTGAATTACATCAGCAGAGAGAATATGGCAGTCGCAGGGCTTTAGGGTGTCAGCATCTCGCTGTTCTTGTGCAGGCAGGACGGCATCACTCAAGTGACAGACATGCAACTAAAACAAGTGACACCTTGGCATTGGTTTCCACACAGTAATGCATCTTAGTTCTAAATGATTTCAAAGAAATATAAAATGTTTAAATAATTAGAATGGTTTTGAATCCATTTTATAATCCTCTGTTCTATTCCATCTAGTAGGGCTGCTGAAGAAAAGTATTTTTGTACAAATTTAGTACACAATACACATGCAGAAATGTAGTTCTGTATTTCGTTAAAGCAGTTTAAGTTGTCTCTTTAGCAGTTTTTGAGGATTGTACAATGATGGATAGAAGAGTCAATGTTATCACGTTATCAGTAAATAATAAAACTATTCTGATATTTAAGTATCCCCACCACACAATAAAACACATCAATAATCCATGAAGACGTAAAGCCAGCGCTAAGAATCAAAAGGCTGCTGAGCGACTGCCCATTCAGTGTGTCCATGCAGAGCCTTCACGGCGGCCTCTCTGTTCCAAAGCAGCCTGATAAATGTCTGCAGTTCTCGTGTTCTCTCCGTGTCCTTGTGGATTTGCTCAGTCTGTCCCAGTTTACTCCCAAAGAGCTGCAGGTTAGGTGGGTTAGTGATGCTAAACTGCCCATAGTGTGTGTTTGTGTGTGTATTCTGTGCTGCATGAAATGCATGCCTGCGGTGGGTTGGCACCATGCCCGGGATTGGTTCCCTGCCTTGTGCCCTGTGTTGGCTGGGATTGGCTCCAGCAGACCCCCGTGACCCTGTGTTCGGATTCAGCGGGTTTGAAAATGGATGGATGGATGAAATGCATGCTGGGATTGGCTCCAGGTGCCCTTTGACCAGTGGGTTAAGCCTGAAATATCAAAGTGGAGAGACCTGGAAAAGAATGGGTGGATGAATTTCAGGGCTGGTGTCACCCTTGGAGATTGCAGAGGCTCGATTCACTGACAATCAGTGTAAGCTTCAAGGGACACGGACCCCTTAGAGGTGAGCAATTAACAGAAATCAAATTGAAGTGTTTTGGGGGGGCTGTTTTCTCAATGGAGCCCCCATAGCATGGTCCTTGCATGTGACCCCCTGACAGACTGATGAATGTTGTTTAGTGCATCGCAGTGAAAAGAACAAAACTGTGTGACTAACAACATTAAAATGAGCAGTGGAAGTGGGGGTCCGCAGCAGCCTTCTGTCACTGACCGCCATCACAAACAAGTGGTAAAGAAGGACAATTCGATTCTGTCACACAGCAGCCATCCTCTGTCACCAAAGTGTCACTTGTGGCCATTAAGCTGCTGATTTAGGGTCTCAAGGGTGAAGACCTCCAGACTGAAGTCCTCTTTTATCTCAGAGCTCTCAGCTTTCTGAATTCTAGTGGCTGCAGGAGTCCTGCAGAATTCTGAATTATTATTGTGAGCTCTTAGTTACTATTGATCAAGAATCATTACTCTGATTTGTAGAAGTCTTATGGTGAGTGTGCTGATTACAACAATGACTGTCATATGTGGTCTCTTTATTATTTCCTTGTCCCTATTTAACAATGTCCTACATGTCACACATTTCTGCTGCTGACGAATTTCCCTCTGGGATAATAAAAGTCTTCTGCCGTCCTGCTGAGTAAAAGAACACATGCATTGAGAGAACATGGAGATTCCACACCAGCAGTGACCGGAAGAAGGACTGGAACAAGAACACTAAATCAAAAGGGCAGAAGTGTGGACCAAGTCAAGTTGCCTCACCCACTACACGTCGAAACAGCTCGGGATCCCAGTTGGCAACACCCCAGGCAGACAGGCGGTCCAGTCCTACCATCTGGGAATGATCCTCTATCTGCCGAAATCCAGGTGTTATGTGGGCGACCCCTTGGCCTGGTCCAGCCACTCGGGTCCCCAACAATGAGGATCTTATGAGCTGGATCACCCTCGGGGAAACGCGCCACATGGCCATAGTACTGTGTGCTCCCTCACAATGCAGGTCATGTTCCTCATTCGGGACTCCATGAGCAACTGCTCAGTCAACACAAAGTCAACCAATGGTACCCAAGGATTTTCCGGAGAGACACAGTACCAAAGGAGTCCAGTCTTCATCTCAGGTCACTGGATAGCGTCCATGTCTCCCAACCATATAGCAGGACAGGAAGCACCAGGACTCTAAAGACTTGGACCTTCATCCTTTTGGAGATATCAGGAGCGCCACATACCCCTTTCTAGTTACCTCATTACCCCCCCATGCTCACCCAATCTGTCTACTGAATTTATAGGAAGAGTCACCGGAAACATGAATGTCACTGGCAAGGTAAGTAAACCTCTTGACATGGTCAACACTCTCTCCACAAACAGACACACTGCTGATGGCCGTGTCCAAGAGGTCATTAAAGGCCTGGATCTTGGTTTTTATCCAGGACACTCGCAAGCCCAGAAACTCAGACTCCTCGCTCAGTCTCTCGCGAGCCTCCATTGACTCTGCAAAGATCACAGCATTATTAGCAAATTCAAGACCCATGAACCTTTCTTCACCAACAGATGTCCCACAGCCGCTGAACTACACGACCTTGCCCAACACCCAGTCCATACAAGCATTGAAAAGAGTAGGAGCAAGAACACACCACCCTGACGAACCCCAGAATCATCTGGGAAAAACGCAGAGGTCCTGCCTCCACTCTGCACAGCACTCACAGTACCAGTGTACAGGACGGCCTTGATATCCAGCAACCTCGAGGGGATCCCGCGAATCCTCAGAATGTTCCACAGGGTAACTTGATCAACTGAGTCGAACGCGTTGCAAAAATCGACAATGGCTGCAAAGAAACTCTGCAGATATTCACATTTGCGCTCAAATGAGAACCCTCAGTGCCAGGATGCAGTCGATGGTAGACTTCTTAGGCGTAAAACCAGACTGTTCCGGTCGCTGGTAGGTGAGCAAGTGATCACAGATCCTATTGAGGACAACCCAACAAGGACCTTACCCGGCACAGAGAGCAGTGTTATCCCCTGTAGTTGCTGAAATCCAGGCAATCACTCTTCCCTTTCCAGATAGGGATGACAAGTCCCGTTTTGCAGTCAGTTGGGATGATGTCAGTCTTCCAAATGGAAGCAAAGATTGCCTGCAATGCCAGGAGGACAGTCTCACCACCAGCCAGGAGAAGTTCACCCTGGATACCACAGATCCTTGCAGCCTTGCCTCCCCTCAGCTGGTTCACCACCTGTGCAATCTCAGTGAGACTGGGGGGTTTACAGCTAATTGGAGGATCAGCCTCAAGAACCGTGGACCAGAGACGTCCAACATCCTAGCCGGAGGATCAGCTTTGAACAACTGGTCAAAGTAACCAGCCCAGCAGGTCACAACTGCAGTGTCATCCGTGAGGACCGTTCCATCAGCTGCCCTGACTGCGACTCTCCGAGGAACAGATTCAGATGTGCGTAATGCTTCGATTCCTCTGTAAGCAGGACGTGGGTTGGTAGACCACAGATGGTGTGTCACTTGCTCACAGATTCCTCTAACAAACTCCTCTTTATCTGCTCTCTGAGCCCTCACAACTGTCCTTCTCAGTTCTCGGTACAGACCAGAGTTCTTCATTGAGGTTTTCTCTTGGAGAGCTTTTTTCATTTCATTGAAAATTAAAGCAGCAGCTGCCAAAATATGTAGCTTTCTTATTAATTTTTCAACATTGTGTAAAATAAATTTATAAAGTAACATAAAAGGTTTAAATACTGGTTATCCTTTTACACTAAAATATTACTAAATAGATACAAAAAAAGTAAAATGCATATGTTGTTTTTCTTTAAGGAGATTAAATACTACTGAAGAAAGAAAAAAAAAACTAAAACAGCCAAATGGGGCTATGCATACGAACTTAAAAGGTTTAAATAAAACAGAAATACAGTCATCCCTCACCTATCGCGGGGGTTACGTTCCAGAGCCCCCCGCGATAAGTGAAAATCCGCGAAGTAGCGACCTATATTTATTTTATTATTTATATATATTTTAAGGCTTTATAAACCCTTCCCACACTCTTATAAACCTTTCTGTCTCTCTTTTTAACCTTTCCCACACTCTTATAAACAACACTACACGCAGCGATCAGATGTTGATGTGTCTGCCACTCGCTTTGTGAAGAGGGGGGCAGGTGAACGCACATTAAGCAGAGGTGGAGTTTGTGCTGCTTCTGCTAAAAAGCCTGCTTGTGGCTTTGCGCGTTCTGAAGGAGGAGGAGGAGTGTGTGTGTGGGGGTGTGACGGCTGAACGTACATTCGCTCAAACCACCCTCTCCGAGGCGCGGTACGCTCCTGCCACTTCACGTTGTGAAGGGGGGGGGGGGGGAGCGGGCTTGCTGAATGCACGCTAAGGAGAAGTGGACTTTGTGCTGCAGCTGTTTTCCTGTCTCACTGCCTTGTCTTGCATGAACTTAAAATGTTTTATAATAGAGATGTTACTCATATCTTTAGTCTGACATCCACGTATTATATGTGTTAACAAAGTGTGTTTTATAAGTTTACATGTGTTTAAAGCGTGTGGGATGGGTATTTTAAGGCTTAAACTATAAAAATGTTTATTTATATGGTCTTTCTATATCGCGGATTTTCACCTATCACTAATGGGTCTAGAACTAACTTCCGTGATAGGCGGGCGATCACTTTTACTTGACGTTTTGATCTTCTGGTTAATTGTGTTTGCAGTTGAGATGTTCTTTCCTGATTTATACTTGTTTTCTTGTTAATTTTTGTTTCACTGGTGTTAGTGTTCTGATTAGAGGTTATTAGTCCTTTGATGTCTCGATGGTTTCTTCTTAGAACAGCTCCTATTACGCAATTCCGTCACATACTGGTCTATTGTTTCGCCGCTTTTCTGGAAATATGTAAAAAACTTGTGACGCTCAAGCGTCACTTTGCGCTTTGTGTTGCAATACACTTCGAATTTTTCAACTATTTTGTTCAATTTCATATTGTCTCCATCTTCTTCAAACTGAAAATTGTTATACACCTCTAGCGCCTCTTCGCCAATTACATGTAGAAGCATAAACGCTTTCATTTTTTCACTTTTCCTATCTGCTTCAATCGCAGCAAGATACAACTCAAATCTCTGTTTAAATCTTTTCCAATTTTCAGCTACATTTCCCTTTAACTGGAGATTTGGTGGGGGCTGTAATCCTTCCATATTTTTTTTCTCTTTTGCTAGAACGTCTTAGCGCTTTCTGACCACGTTTTCGGGTTACTCACAGACACGAGACTCGTTCAAAAGCTGAACCTGTTCTTCACATTCCTCTTCCAATCCGCCACTTCTGACACCATGTAGTGATCTTGTTAGGTTCGTAGTTTAATCAGTACACAGGATTGAAAGATATAATAACTTTTTAACAGACAGACTTTAGAGACATTTACTGTACAAGTTACTAATCGTTCTTTAGTTCACGCCTATTCTCCTACTTGCATCGGCATTCACAGGCATTACTAATCATTCTGTAAGTATCCCTTAATAGACCTTACTAATCAACTATCATTACAAAATCCAACGTGGTTTGTGCCCTTCAGAATGAAAACAGTTTGCATTTACCTTTTTAATAAAAGGCGAGCTTTTAAGCCTGAGAAATCACCCCGTAAATGCACACGTTTAATTGCACATGTGTTAATATGTATGCTTACACAGTATTAAACCCACCAAGACATGGAATCGTTTAAATCAAGGCGCTGTGCTACCTTCTTCCAGATCGGCCCCAAGGCATTTCACGTGATTACGTAGGAGGCGTGATGACGCGATACGCGACTCCGCCCCCGTCCATTACAGTATATGGACAAAAAATAGGTTCCAGTTATGACTGTTACGCTTTTTTTTTTTTTTTTTTTTTTTTTGATTTTTCATTATATTTTTATTTTATTAATTTTCATTGTAATCATTCCATACAAACAGATCAATTTATAACCCAACAAATTTGAAAACTAATCAAACCCCACCCCTGAGAAGGAGAGCTTAGCTAAAGGAAAATTGCTTAAGGCTTTTTAATAAGGCAACATTAAACAAAAGAAAGGGAGAAGTAAATATCTATGTAAATAAGAGATGGAGAAGGGAGTTAAATGCGATAATAGTTTTTTCTCTTATTCTAAAATAATATTGATTAAATCCTGCCATGTTTTGAAAAAATTTTGTACAGATCCTCTAACTGAAAATTAGATTTTTTCCAATTTCATATAATATAAGACATCGGTTTCCCACTGACTTATAAGGGGAGAATTAGGATTCTTCCAATTTAACAAAATAAGTCTGCGTGCCAAAAGTGTAGTGAATGCAATAACAATTTGCTTGTCCTTCTCCAATTCAAGTCCATCTGGAAGAACACCGAACACAGCTGTTAATGGGTTAGGAGGGATTGTGATACCAAGGCTGTCTGAGAGGCACTTAAAAATTTTTATCCAAAATGATGTTAGTTTGGTGCAGGCCCAGAACATGTGACCCAGTGAGGCAGGAGCTTGGTTGCAGCGCTCGCAGGTTGGAGTGACTGTTACGCTTTGAATTTCAAAATGAAACCTGCCTAACTTTTGTAAGTTAGCTGTAAGGAATGAGCCTGCCAAATTTAGGCCTTCCACCTACACGGGAAGTTGGAGAATTAGTGAGTGAGTGAGTGAGTGAGTGAGTGAGTGAGTGAGTGAGTGAGTGAGTGAGTGAGTGAGTGAGTGAGTGAGTGAGTGAGTGAGTGAGTGAGTGAGTGAGTGAGTGAGTGAGTGAGTGAGTGAGTCAGTCAGTCAGTCAGTCAGTCAGTCAGTCAGTCAGTCAGTGAGGGCTTTGCCTTTTATTAGTATAGATTCCTCCATAAGTTTCAAAAATAAAGTGCACCATTAAACAAGTTTCAGTGTTGTAGCCAGTTCAGAGCTTCCATAAGACGCATTTCCTTTTGTTTCACGCAGAAGAACAAAATTCTCCTGACACAGCACCAGTCAACCAGCGGGTTCGAGAGAATATGGCATTATTTCACTCAACTGTCTGTCCACCGCGCTTCCTGTCCATGGACCACGAGAAAGCAGAATCTGTATTTGGACACTCAAGTCCTTGGAAGACATTTTTGATAGTGGTGCTAAAGATGGCATTATGTTTCATTTTGTCTTTGCTTGTGCTGATGCCAAAGACGTGTAAATTCTCATCGATGAAATTGTGTGTAGCAGGACGAGGCTGCGTGACTACTGCACTTTGATGTCCTTGATTTCAACTTGATTCAAATATGGTGTCCTGTGAACTGCAGCATGTTGTGCTTGAACTCGGGACCCTTGAGAGACAGAATCAGCCCCTCCTAGCTGGACAATTGTATATCAGGGAACAGAAAGCTCACCTGCTGGAAGAAACATCCTCCATAGCTGGCAGAGAATCTGCAACCTCAACTCTGTGTCGTGCCACTCATGCCCTGCTGAGCCAGCTTTACTCTCGCGCCCACTCAATAATCTGACAGTGATGGAATCTGGGAGTTCAGAAACGTACGTCCCAGGCACCTCCAATATTCTTAAGTAGTCTTCACTACTGAATGTCGTTTTCACCAGCTACATGAACCCAGCCTGCCCACTTTCTTTATTGGCCTACCTTGTTTTGTGGCTTATTATTATTATTATTATTATTATTATTCACAAATGAAAATGAGCCTACACATACAAACAATAAAAACTGCCAGTGTTGAATGAACTCTTAGAATGATAAACTGTCTCTTAAAAAAGCATATGAGATGCATGATACTGATAGCAGTTTTACTGCTTATGTCTGCTTAACAAATGTAACATAATAAGATTGACATGAAATTTGACCAATCACGATCTCTCAGCACATCTGAGAAGAACTGGAGAGCTCTCAACTAGTAACGTACTGAATGTCATCACTGTGTATGTTTGACTTTCTGGAGAGGAACGTGAACAAGGCCACAAAATAAGCTTAAACAACATCTCGACAAACAACCATTCGAGATTCATCAGCA
The DNA here is from genome assembly GCF_900747795.2 of Erpetoichthys calabaricus. NCBI lineage: Eukaryota > Metazoa > Chordata > Cladistia > Polypteriformes > Polypteridae > Erpetoichthys > Erpetoichthys calabaricus. The sequence goes on along the minus strand of NC_041396.2, from coordinate 313,517,393 downwards.
AAAGAAAATGGATGCTACTGAAGAACATTCCAGAATGTGATACCGGAAATCCAAATTTTAGTGATGACCCAATGCCAAGTGAAATCTCCACTGCTGCTAACTTTGGAAATGGGTTTGTTACCAACACTCCCACCACTGAAACTTCTAGAACATCCACAGAAGACACTCTGCTGTAAAATATCAAAGGACTGGCTGAGGTCACAGTTTTGTTTGAAATTGACGAGCCTGTGGGTAATGTGCATAGCCAGGCCTGACCTGGGCAAATAAAGAAAAATAACTTCAGGAGCAGTTTAAGTTTGTATGAAGGACAAGGAAAGCAAAGGCACTTACCCTTTGAAACATTTCAAGTGTGAGGAAGAGCATCTGCCAGCATTTGAAGTCTGCTTTGATGGGACTGTGCTGTAAGACGCGGGTGAACAGACACGAGGGGAAAGTTGTGGAAGGCCTACGCAGGTTCATCTAGTGTGCGGACCAGACACTGGTATGTCTGTGGTGACCCGCTGCTGTGAAGATGCAGAGCATTTGTGGTCAAGAAAAAGTCTTCAGTCTTCATCGACTGGCTAAATACTTAAAGTATAACAGAATTTAAACTAAAACAGAAAACCTGCATAAGTAACCAACTTCACGCTCATGTTCGACACTCTCTTTGATGAGTTTGTATGTTCTCTCTGTGTGATTTCTACCTCCATACTGAAAATTTGACGGCAAACCTGACTGGAGACTTTTTAACGGGCGTCTTGAGAAGGCGACTTACGATTGGTGGGCTCCTTGTACAGCCTGCTGACCTGCTGTCCCCAAAATCAACTACAATGTGCTGACAAATAACATAAACGAGTGACTAAAGACTTCACAAGGAGCTTCACTGAAACAAGGAGAGACGAGGGGATGTCACGTGAAGTCTGAAGTAACAGGACACAACAGGAATGGAACACTTTGTGTCAGTTAGGAGAGCAACAGGAACAACACAAAGCACACAAACTCTTCTCTTAGAAAGTCAGACGTATGAGAGCCATGAGTGGCCTCACTAACTGTTTAATCTGAATTGTCCTTAAACATGAAGAACACAATTTGTTGTTATTGTGAAAAAGTGCTGATTTAATACACCTTGAAGTTGATAGTAACATTAAATATTGTATCTAAACACTAAAATATAATAGGAGAGTGTTTGAAAAATGTCATTTTCTCTTTATTAAGAAGTTTTATTGTCCTTACAGTGATAATGGCTAACAGACTAATGCAGTGCTGTGCTCCTCTGTGGCTCAAATCTCACAGAAGCAGTCATTTACTTTCATCATCAGTTATTCATATCATTATCACATTTAGTAATTAGAAGATTTGTGAAACAAACACAGCAGAGAGACGCCTCCTGTGAATTACATCAGCAGAGAGAATCTGTCAGCCGCAGGGTCTCAGGGTATAAAGATCTCAGTGTGCAGGCAGGACGGCTCTTCTCAAGATGGCATCACAAGTGAGAGTCTTGGACTTGAATGGACTGAAACTTGGGCGTTGCTTTCCTGACATTAATGCATCTTATCACCACTACAAAGTGATTTATGCAGCAGAAGTTTATCCAGTTTATTACACTTTCTCGTGTCTTTTGCTTTTGTCGACAGTCTTTGGAAATCTTCTTGTCCTCATTTCTGTTTCTCATTTTGTTCAGCTGCACACGCCGACTAATCTTCTGATCCTCTCACTCGCAGCGGCCGATTTCTTAGTGGGTGTCTTTGTGATGCCCTTTTCTTTGTTTGTAATGTTTGAGAATTGCTGGTACTTTGGAGTTATTTATTGTTATGTGTGTATTGTACTTTCAAATTTTCTTAGCATATCTATGATATATAATGTGGTTTTAATATCCATTGATCGCTACATTGCTGTCTGCCATCCTTTCTTTTACAGCTCAAAAATAACTTTAACTGCTGCAACCATCAGCATTGCTGTAGTGTGGCTGTCTGCAGTTTAATGACAGTCGTAGTATTAAATGACGGTCGTATTGTAACATGGTCTTATGAACCAACTTGTATGTTATGTAATTCTTATGAAATGAACATTTTTGTCTTACTCATAACTGTTATTATTCCTTATTCACTGATGATTGTTTTTTATATCAGAATATTTGTAGTTGCAAGAAGCCATTCAAGAGCCATCAACTGTATGATAGAAAAGAGGCAAACTGAGGAGTTGAGTGACAGAAAAATATCAAAACCGTCTGAAAGAAAAGCTGCAAAAACATTAGGAGTAGTCGTGGGGGCTTTTATTATCTGCTGGCTGCCTTTTAATATTTTCACTCTGAGTGTTGATATTAATGACTCCGTCATGGTAATCTTAACAAATGTCTTCTTTTTGGTAACTAAAGTCAGCTTTGGAGTTAATCCGATTCTTTATGCCTTTCTTTATTCCTGGTTCAGAAAAGCACTTAAAATAATCCTGACATTTAAAATATTTAGCTCAGATTCTTCATTTGTCAATTTAATGTAAATGTTAAAGCCTAAAGTACATTAAGTAAAGGACATTTCCAGTGTTTAGATATTTTGAATATTTTGTGCCTCGACTGCTTTTTCAGATTAGCAGTACAATTCTTCACCTCATGTATTAATAATTTCATCTTTTTCTGCTCACTCGACTGCTACAGCTGGTTGTCTGTGTCACAGTTGTTCTCTGTAGAGTTTGGACTGTTTATGAGTATTGCTTATTTAAAACAATTACTTTAATAAAACTTCTCATTACTAGAATCTCTAATAATAAGCACTGTAGATATGTCATATAGTACTGTCATTGTAACCCATTCTAAATATGTCATGATTGGTCACTTTATTAAATGATAGATAGATAGATAGATAGATAGATAGATAGATAGATAGATAGATAGATAGATAGATAGATAGATAGATAGATAGATAGATAGATAGATAGATACTTTATTAATCCCAAGGGGAAATTCACAAATTGATTGTTGTGATTTGAATTATTTAGACAGAATTAACTATCTGATCAGACATTTTCAAACAATGTGTCAGAATTTTCCCCAAACTCTGTAAACTTAAAGATCTTTTCATATCCGGACTTGGAATTTGTGCAGAGTTTCAGACATCACAGCTCAAAACTCCACAGCAGTGACACAACTTTGGTCAGGCAGGTGAGGATTTATTTAAGAATCAAACCCTAGAAAACACTTGTAACTTTATTATTTTAGGGTTGTGTCAAACTAAACTCTTCATTTTATTGTGAAGTTAATGTTTCCTATTCCTGCACTTTAATCCGCACTCCTCCTCACTAAGGCCGCAGATGACAGACGAGTGCAGACGGAGCAGTCGGCCTTCACTCCAATGAGGTTTGATGTCCACAATTAAATGTAGGATTTGCTCTTTAGACTGACATTTGTTAATATTTGTGAAGTCTCATTAGCCGCAGCTGCTCACCTGATAGAGAACACGATTAATACTTCAGAGAACAGCATTGTGCTCAATTCTATAAAAACAGAGAAACTTAAATCTCTAATAAAGGAATCACATTTGTGTATGAAGAACTGCCTATCATTGCTCTTTAAAATATTTTTTACAACCACCCTTGAATAATTTTATAATCTTTATGACAGCTGCTGCAGTAAAGTATGTTTGTACAAATGTAGCACTCAGTTAAAGTAGAGACATTGATTTGTTGATTACATTAACATGGTTCAAGTTGTCCTTTTAGCAGATTATTAACAAGAACTTCTTATAAAAACACACTTTTGAGGTTTGTACTGTGGCTGGATGTAAGATTCAGTGTTTGTCACATTGCAGCCTGATAAATGTCTGCAGTTCTCGTGTTCTCCCCGTGGCCTGTGATGGACGAGCACCCAGTGCTTTGGTGGAGGTTTGGGACTCTGGATTGTCCACTCCATGTCTGCTTCATCCTCTTATGTTGGACCTGAGGAGACGTACTTGTAATTTTTTATTTTTATACTGTATTTTTATATCTGAAAATGTCCTGAGTAAAGAGCACAGAGACACCCCCCCCCCCCCCCCCCCCCCGAATGCTTTGGCTTATACTAATTCCATATCATTTATGCCCCACCCGGCACAATGGCGCAGTGGGTAGCACTGCTGCCTCGCAGTTAGGAGACCCGGGTTTGCTTCCCAGGTCCTCCCTAAGTGGAGTTTGCATGTTGTCCCCGTGTCTGCGTGGGTTTCCTCCCACAGTCCAAAGACATGCAGGTGAGGTGCATTGGTGATCCTAAATTGTCCCTAATATGTGCACTTGGTGTGTGTGTGTGTGTGTGTGTGTGTGTGTGTGTGTGCGCACCCAGTGTTGGCTGGGATTGGCTCCAGCAGACCCCCGTGACCCTGTGGTTAGGATGATAGACTCCTGGAAATGATCCAGTGTGAGGCTAACCTACTTAAAATAATAATAATAATAATAATAATAATAACAATAATAATAATAATAATAACATGAGGAATATTAAAAGAGGAAAGGAAATTATAGAAATGATTAAATATAAAATTGTACTATTGCACTTCCTCCTTGGAAATTAAACACTGAATTTCATCAACACATAAACACATCACACGTTGTTGAGGCTTTCTTTGTCTTTCATTTGTCAAACGGCTGCTGGTTGTTGTAGAGCACAATGGCTCCTGCTACTTAACACACAGAAACTGTTCAGTTATCTTGGTAAGACATTTAAAAATACAACAGCATAATACAGAGGTGTGTGCTCATTCCTGTGTTTTGATATTTGATTTCTTTATTTGAACACAAGTGTCTTTAAGTGATCATTAACAAAGACCTGACGCTTGATATCTGTGTGTTTAGATAAACCTCAGGGTTTTGATTTCAAACACATGAAAGTTCTTTGTGTCAAGTCGTGTCACTAATCCCAGACAATGCTGTGACTGTCCACTCAGATCCTAAATTTGATTCAGCTCATCGTATTTCCTGATTGTGATGTCTGTTCAGGTGAAATGCCGTTATATAAACACACACAGCTGAAGTCATTTTGTGGTTAAATTCCTTGACTTTGCTCTCTGGTGTCACTTCTCGTCTCAGGTTTCTCCACTTTGCACTGAGCTTTATTTTATTTATTCCCTTGACGTCTCTTCCTTTTCCCCTAACCGCGACTAGTGTTTCTTCTTGTTCACCTTAGACATTAGACAGAGAGGGGCTGGGGGTGCTCACCTTGGTCGTGACAAGCTTTAAAAAGTCATCAGTTTAAAATGAAAGTATTCATTGTGCCATCTGCTGAACTGAAGAGCAGAACCAGGAAGGAAGAGAAGCCAAATGAACACAACCACAGAGCCATTAATTAAGAGACTGAAAAGCCTCACACATTCAAATGTCATGACCAGCATCATCTGTGACAGCTCCTCAAATGGTCAGCTTGTGTCTTTGATTTACTCATCTAATTACCATTTTATTTAAGAACATTTAAGAATGTTAAAATCCATAATACAGTAATCCCTCCTCCATCGCGGGGGTTGCGTTCCAGAGCCACCCGCGAAATAAGAAAATCCGCGAAGTAGAAACCATATGTTCATATGGTTATTTTTATATATTTTAAGCCCTTATAAACTCTCCCACACTATTATAAACATTTCCCGCACAATTATACAGCATAAACCCTTTGTATTCTCTTAGATATTAGGTAAGATTCGTTGAAATTATGTATGTAAACACAGTTTACATACAGTAAAACCTAAATATTATTTTAAAGATATCGAGCGTCTCCGATATCACATATGTTACAGCCATTACGACAGACAGGCCACCAGCAATAAATACGTACAATGCAAGAAAAATTGTATACAGTAAAATGTGTGTACAGTGACACTAAACTATGTACATGTAATAAGTACTGTACGTAAATAATTAATTATGGTTACTCACCAACAATGACACGGCGACTTGTCCGATAACGATGAGTTTAATTTTACTGCACTACAAAGGATAGCGTTACAGCTCTTCTAAAGGAGCCTCTTCAGGCGACTGTGTAGCACCACCGTTGTTCTTCTTCCATCACTCTTCAATCCAAATCCCTAAAGCAGATTCCATCGAGACTACCGCCTTATCACGTCCACTTGCAACTCGTTTTGCACCCTGGTTAAAGGACACTGCGGCCGTAGATCTTATATGCTTTTCCTCCTTTTTAAATAAAAAGAATCGTGGACTCATTGTTGCTGTAATTGTGTCCTGCAGCGGTGTAGCTGTTTACTTCCTTCAACATATCCAAAACTTTTACCTTTTCTGCAATCATTTACATCTTCTGTTGCCGCTTGGACACGGCTCCTGCAGCAGTAGCAGTAACGTGCATTAATGCTGAATGAGTGAGATTAGACTTCCTGGTTAATGCAGCACTCCGTCGCTGAGCCAATCAGCAGCACACAGGAACTTAACAGAAGGCTCTAATTGGGTAGCTTCTCAGCCATCCGCCAATAGCGTCCCTTGTTTGAATTCAAATGCGTCCTTTGTTTGAATTCAAATGGGCAAATCAACTGAGGAAGCACACGTACTGTAGACCGCAGACATCCGCAAAGCAGTGAAAAATCCGCGATATATATTCACATATGCTTACATTTAAAATCCGCGATGGAGTGAAGCTGTGAAAGACGAAGCGCGGTATAGCAAGGGATCACTGTAACTGAATAAAGTTCATTGCCAGCTTCCCTTACTTACATTAGTATATTTTGCTCTATCTTGTGGTCTGGGGTTACAGAGAATAGAGGAGATGACTTCTATTCGTGAAGTGTAGCACAGTAGCAGTCATGTCCTCGGTGAAGTCACAATTCATAGTCCCCGGTCAATTGTATTGTGTCTGCAGGCTGAGTCTTCTTCCAGGCCAGATGAGCAGAGGAATGAGAGAACCAGAGCAGAGGTGGAGGACATACGTAAAGATTTACGTAACAAAAGGTTCTAGCTGTGAGAATAAAAATATCTCATGTGGTTGAGAAGGGTCACCCCCTTTCATGATAAAATACGCTAAATAAAGTATGCTACAAGGGCCACACAAAATATAACAAGTTGGACAATGCTTGTCATATTTTATCATGAAGTACATCACATCCTGCATGTACTGACACCAACAAATTTGACTCTTTGGGAAGCCTGTTTCATTTTCTTGTAGCATAAAACAAAAGCCACACATAGTCTTTCAGAAAGACAAACCTGAACACACAGTATATTGCATGTCTTACACACAATGTATTTAGAAATATTGTGATGCGTGAGTCCCTGTCTTGCACTCAAAAACATGAGGCTGAGTCTCAGTACTTTAGCACAACCAGCGTTATTCGACTTAAAACAGGAGCAGCACTGTTATTTATTGTAGCGGGATCTACCCCTCTCCTGTACACAGACACAGCAAACAGGCCTAGTCGGGGTCCAGTCAGTGGCCAAGTTATACTGTTCCCTGCAGTTATAATGTCCCTTGCATCACCCATTGCTGATAGGCGCGTATACCGTGATCTCCATCGGCTCGTAGTTGTTTCCGCAGTGCTGTGCTGCTGCAGTGTATACCTTTGGTTGCCTTGGCAATGGACAAGCAGTTCTCCACAGATGCGGCAGTCACGCTTTAGTGTGTATTTCTATTGAGAGGAGTCCTTAAAGAGCTCAGAAACCTCATAATATTTATGTGTGCGTGCATCAATGAGTGTATATACTGTATAAATATTGTGGAAGACGCCCAGAACACAAGCAGACATGCAGACTCAGAGGTTCCAAAAACACACGATTTTATTTACAGTTCCCCTACTTCTATTGCACAAAACATCACCAACAAACAACTCCTTTGTTTTCCTTTTCCTCTCTTTTCCTTTGAGCCTCCACTTCTCTCCAGAAAGCTCTGTCTTCTGCCACCCGACTCCGGCTGTTCCGAATGGAGTGGGGTGGCCCCTTTTTATGTTACACCCGGATGTGTTCCAGGTGCACCCTAATGATTTTCCTGCAGCACTTTCACAGCACTTCAAAGCTCCAGTTCCATGACCCCAATGTAAACCAGAAGGGCTGTCCTGTAGTTTCCCAGGGAAGGTATTACCTCTCTCCCGGTCCTGATGCTCTCATGGCATCCCACTGGGGCGAGGTCACCAGTCAACTGTCACAATATATATATTGTCACGCTTGGGTCACAGATTTGCACAAAAACACAGGAGAATGTAGAGAGAGGAACTTTATTCAAACATTTCAAACAAACATTTCCCTCTTTCAAAAGGGGTTTGCGTCAGGAGCGGGACCCCCAACAGGAGCAGGGGAGAGATAGAGAGAGAAAGAGATAGACAAGCAATCAGCCAAAAAGGTGCTGTTCAGGCTTTTAAGTAAGGGAGCAATATGAAGGTAGTCTATCAGCGTTTAAAGAGGGGGTTTTTGAGGAGCATCCCTGTCTTCTAGGGGTGCGTTCAGCCCCCCTGCTCACACCCCCTCTGTCAGCTTTGTTCACATTTTCGTGAATCAAGCGACTCTCCAAACCAGGTTCAAACAGGAGTGACAGGACATCAGCATTAGTGCACTCAGAGCCATGTCGATGCCTGACTGTAATACTGTAAGGTTGCAAGGGATGAATCTTCTATAATAACCAGCAAGCTCCAGAAAAGCACAAACTTGTTTCTACATTTCTGGACGTGGGTAAGCAAGCATCTCTTCCAGTTTTCTAAACTGTGGTCGAAGTAAACCCCTGCCCATGGAATAACCCAGATAATGAGTCTCAGACATACCCAACTTACACTTCTTAGGGTTAGCTGTCAAGCCAGCCTGTCTCAAGCTTTCAAGGACAGCCTAAAGACGTTCTAAATGCGTTTGCCAATTATTACTGAAAATCACAACATCATCGAGGTATGCCCCGGAATATTCAGAATGAGGATGCAAGATCCGATCCATCATACGCTGGAAAGTTAGGTGGTGCACCATGAAGACCAAACGGGAGTCTAGTAAATTCATAAAGTCCATCAGGAGTCGCAAATGCTGTTTTCTCACAACTGCCAGCCTGAAGAGGCACCTGCCAATAACCTTTTGTGAGATCCAGCTTGGAGATATAGGTTGCCTGACCCAGTTTTTCCAACAGCTCATCAACACAGGGCATTGGATAAGCATCAGATTCAGCGACCTTATTCAAGCACCTGAAATCGATATAGAAGCGAACCGAACCATTTTGCTTTGGGACTAATACGACCGGTCTGCACCAGTCACTTTTACTTTCACGAAATACACCCGATGCCAGCATCTGTTTAACTTCTTCACGTTCAATTTTCCTTCACGATTTTGGGATCCAAAACAGGCACATCTGTACCCTAACACTGGGTTCAGTTGTGATTTTATGTTCTGCAAGGTTAGTTCCGTTCAATCAAAGATAACGACTCTGTCTTTTGCAAGCCAGTCAAATCGTTACCAATGGCAACATTGGTCTGAGAGACAGCAGCCAAGGAAGCGTAAACCCCCTGCGGCCACTCCTTCAAGAGATTAACATGTAAAACCTGGAATGGTTTGCGCCGGCCCAGTATTCTAACCTTGTAATTCACCAGATCCATACGCTCCTCAATAATGGTAGAGCCCTGCCAATTCGCTAGGAATTTGTACGAGTCAGATGGAATCAGAACTAAAACATGTTCACCAAATTTGAATTCACAAAGCTTACAGCATCTATCGTAAAGACATTTCTGCGTTTCTTGTTCACGTCACTGATGCTCCACAGCGATAGAAGAAAGTTTAGAAATCCTATCTTGCAATGAAATTACCTGATCCGCAAAGCTCGGTCTGTGAGCTTTTGTTCAGATTCCTGGCCATTCCTCACGTACAACATCCGAGATGCATTGCGGGCGCCTACCAAACAACAACTCAAAAAGACTCAAGGCAGTGGAGTCCCGCACCGCAAACATAATAAAAGGCAGGACAGAGTCCCAAGTCATCATGAGCAACTCGTCTGATCATCGGTTTTAAAGTCTTGTTAAATCATTCAGTCAAACCATTCGCCTGCGGATGGTAAACAGTCGTACTTAATTTCTTAATAGCAAGGCTGTCACACAATTGTTTCATCACGTGAGAAGTAAAAGGTGTGCCCTGATCAGTTCAAATTTCTCTAGGGATGCCAATATGAGTAAAAATCTCACACAGAGCTTTGGCAACATTTGAAGAATTGGCTTTTCTCAGAGCAGCCACTTCAGGATATCATAGTCAACCAACACAAGCATATATTGATACCCATTTTTACTCTTAGGAAGAGGGCCAACAATATCCAATCCCACCCATTGAAAAGGGACTTTCAAAATAGGCATAGGACAAAGGGGAGCCCGAGGAGGTTTATAAGCACGATCTGGCAATCAGGACATGAAGTATAGAATCGTTCAACATCTTTTCCCATATTCAGCCAATAAAATCATTTTGATAAATGATCTCTAGTCTTATCAGCCCGCAGGTGCCCACCCAAGATGTGAGAGTGGGCTAATTGCAAAAGAATGTGCCTATGTACTTCAGGTACAACTAACTGTTCAATAAATTCCCCCACTAAATGATCTGATACTCTAAAAAGGCAGCTGTCTTTCTCAAGAACGTGTGGGGTCTTTAAGCCCCTGGATGAATGCTCTTGGTAATAAGAGTCACTAGCAGAGCAAGTCTGTTTAAATGCATATTCTAATGAGCTATCGGCATGCTGAAAGCGCACAAAATCCGTCTGCTCGCTAGTACTCGGTTTGTGTTCAGAGGCATTTACAAGTTGAGAAGTTATAGATGGGCCAGCCAGCCGCTCTGGGAAATTGGGGGAGTCACCCCCGGTCTCGCTGGAGAGATCGGGTTCAGTGTCTAATCGAGGCTCAAGATCATCCCTGACAGACACCAATTCTTCACCCTCGTTTAGCTTGACAGGGGGCTCGATGACTGGCACCCGACATTTGGTCATTAGTCTAGGAAAAAGGGCATTCCTTCTGCTGATCAGCAAGGGCCACAGGCAGGAGTCCAAAACGGCAGTCCAAACTTTAAAGTGCCAACCCTTATATGCTAAAGGAAGGAGCAATGTCTGATAGTCCTTAACATCTCCATGTACACAATGTATGTTTACAGTTTCAGTGTTATAAAGGTACTCGTTGTTAAAACAGTCACGTCTGACAACACAAAGGTCACTCCCTGAGTTCAATAATGCCGAGATCTTGCGGTCCCCCAACTTCACTGTAATCATTAAGCCGTCCCTTTTTACTTAAGAATAAGGAACATGGGAGCAACAAACCTCGGCCAACCCAACTTCCATCGATTGAGCAGGGGATAGGCGACATTCTCTCGCCAAGTGGCCGGGTTGATCACACTGGAAACATCTTCGTTCAGCTGCACTGCTGAAATATCCACAGCGCACAGATGTTGGCCTTCCCGGTGGCCTTCCTGAGGAAACTCGATTTTCAGGTCTTAAAGCCCGTTGATCCTCTAACCGTCGTTCAGGGCGACCTGCATTCCCTGGGCGATCTCATGAAGGCTGATAATCAGCATAAGGAGCAGCAAATCCAGGGCCTTTTCTCTGAGGCAGCCTGTGAACCTTCCAAATGTTTGGACAAGATTGTCAATGACTCAACATCATGATGAAGATATTCATCTCGGAGAGCCGCAGGTATCCCTGTCAGCACTATATTCATGGCAACCTTTTCCACAACATGTTCAATCCGGTCTACTTCACACCAGCAGTGAACTTTATGAATCAAATCTTGTATCTGCACATGAATGAGACCATTCGTGTCCAGTCTCCAATCATGAAGTGCAAAACCTTTAGCCAAAAAGCTTGTAGTTTTACGCAAAACAACTTGCTGCTTCAAGAAATTATAATTGCCAAGCTTACCGCGAGGCACATTTCGTAATGCAAGCAAGGCATCCCCAGACAAAAAGGGCGTGATGATAACAGCCCAGTTTCGTTTGTCCCAGTGCATCAAAGTCGCCAAGTGCTCAAAAGCTAAAAGGAACATCTCTGGGTAATCTGAAAGACCCATCTTCATCAGCAGAATGAATTAGCAGGAAGACCAGGAGGTGGATCATCCTCTGGGTCTAGAGGAAGCGGAACATTTTGAGCGAATCGAAACAACTCCTCGGCATTAATCTGTACAACCACTCCTGGTACCATTTGTCACACTTGGGTCACAGATTTGCACAGAAACACAGGAGATTGTAGAGACAGGAACTTTATTCAAACACTTCAGATGAACATATCTCTCTTTCAAAAGGGGTGCACGTCAGGAGCAGGACTCCCAACAGGAGCAGTGGATGTCTGGAGGAGGAGAGAGAGAGACAAGCAATCAGACAAAAAGGACAGGTGCTGTTCAGGCTTTTAATTACGCAAAGTGCTGCACGAGAAGCATATCACGTGACAGAGCAGCAGCAGGAAAGTCTAGCAAGTAAGGGAGCAAAGAGGAAGTACACTGTCAGCATTTAAGAGGGGTTTTTGAGGAGTGGCCGTGTCTTCTAGGGGTGCTTGGGCAAAAGTAGGTTTTCAGTTGTTCGTATGGAAAAAGACATGCAGGTTATGATTATTCCAATAGCTTAATTAACACATTAGATTTATCAACTTTGTTAACTCAAAAGGTACAATCTCGTACGTGCTCAAATTGTTGTCCTTTATTATTTACACATTCTGTAGTCTACTCGCTACACTCAAACACACTTTGGCACAGAGTTCTTTATTGTCATCAATTTCTTGACATTCTTCTCTTTAATTGCTAGTCATTTCATACACCATACGTGGTTGTCGGGAAAAGACGTTATCTTTGACAACACCCCAAAAAAAGAAGTCCATTGGAGTGAGGTCTGGTGATCGTGCTGGCCATTTGACAGGTCCTCATCGATCTGTTCACCTGTTAAGTAATTGTATCTTGTAATCCAAGTACCCCTTTACACGAAAGACCTGCCCAAACTGTAACCCCCGGCTGATTCAACTGTTCTTCTGTCATTACATGGCGATTTTCTGTGTAGTAGTAGACACAGTTGTGGTGATTTACAGCACCTGGAGGTTTAAACTGAGCTTCTTCTGACTATGTAATTTTAACAATGATGCCATTGCCTTGTCTTTCTTCTTTCATAACTACTTTGCAGAATTGTAAACAGCGATCTGGATCATCCTCTAATAACCCATGAATCAATCTTGGCTGATACATTTCCAAACATAAACGTCGCACTAGATGACTCAAACACAGCTGTTAGTGGATTAGGAGGGACTGGGACCTCAAGGCTGTCTGATAGGCATTTAAAGATTTTGGTCCAAAATTATGTTAATTTGGTGCAGGCCCAAAACATGTGGCCTAGTGAAGCTGGAATATATAATTATTAGTTTAATAATTGTATGCTTTGCACATATGGAGCGTGAGTGAATTCTCTGCATTGCTACCTTCCACTCCTTTTCTGAGATATTGAATGAGAGATCCTTTTCCCACTGTACTCTTGGATCTTTGAAAAGAAGGGACTGTAAAATGGTTTTATATATTGCAGAGATGCTGTCTGACTCCTCAAGAAGGATGGATGTGAACACTCCAGCTGGCTGATCAACACATGATTTAAGAATGTGCTGGAGATTCCATCCCGACCTGGTGCTTTCGTGTAGTTCACACATTTCAGAGCACGAAGCACGTCGCACTCTGAAACAGAGATTATAACTCCTCTGTTTTGAGTGGTCCTAGTGGTAGTCCTATTATCCTCGATAACCGGCAAATTAATGCTTGCTCTATTAATGTCAAACCACGCATATAAAGCCTTCAGATCATCAGCTAGAGAAGAGTGAACACACAAATATGTAATGGTCTGTAGTCCATGCCACATTCATCTGCTGTGCGCCAGGTGAAAGTCAGACACCACTTTCTCCTTGTACTGCTTCTTTGCCTTCTTCACGATGTTCCTCAGAGAGCAGCAGGCTGCCTTGAACTCGCTAATGTCTCCAGTCTGCAGTCCCGTACTGTTATCCACAAGTGCGTACGTTCACTGCGTCCTCGATGAGTTTATCTACCGACAGCTTCTGACTGGGGAAACAGCAGATTGCCTCTGATTGGGATGATAGACTCTATTAGCCTCTGCAAACTTTGAGCTTGAGCAGAACACATCCCAGTCCACGTCATCAAGCCTGTCCTGTAGCAGGACTTCTGATTGGTCAGACCAGTGTTTGATTTCTCTCGTCACCAGACCCCTCACATTATGCACTGTTGATACCCTGGAAGAAGGAAAATAATAATAATAATAATTCTTTGCATTTATATAGCGCTTTTCTCATTACTCAAAGCGCTCAGCAATTGCAGGTTAAGGGCCTTGCTGAAGGGCCCAACAGAGCAGAGTACCTTTTGGCATTTACGGGATTCGAAACGGCAACCTTCCGATTGCCAGGGCATATCCCTAGCCTCAGAGCCACCACTCCGTCCTGGTGGTGTGATCCAATCAGGTTGTGAAAGGCCTTTGTAGTCTGACTTAAACTTGGTGCCACAATGGTCCAGTGTGCTTCCCCTTCTTGTTGGTCATGTGCCGCACTGGTGAAATTTCAACCTGATACTTCTGAGATTTAGCGTTAAATGCTGTGCCTGGTACTTAACTAGATGGTGTAGTTTAGACAAACCCTTATCTATGTTAGCTTGAGAGTTAATATAGAACAGAGATGATGAATACAGCAGAAATCTCACGCAGCAGGTAATGACGTCGATGTTCTAGATCAGCAGAGCAGAGGTGTGAAAGAGTCGAGACATTCCTGGGATCGCACCATTCATCGTTTATCATAAAACAGACACCTCCATCTTTAACTTTACTGGATTCAGCCGTTTTGCCCGTCGTAAAGACAGACATACTCCGATTTCTGCTCAGTACGGTACTGCAGGTGAAAGCCACATTTCAGTCAAACAAAGAACATTACAGTCCCCGTTGTCCTGTTGGAATTTAATCCTGGCTTGGAGATCATCCATCTTGCTTTTGAATGACTGGACATTTGCCAGCAGGATACTGGGCAGAGGCGGATGACGTGGTTTATTCCTCAGAATCTTCCGCACGCTGGCTCTTTTGCTGTGGTGTTTCTTTCTCCTTCGCCGTGGTTTGAGTCATGTAGCACCTTTGCTATTGTTCCCATCATCAATCTCCCTGAGAATCTCACCTGGACACAATGGGTCGATAAGTAGATTGCCTCGAAATTAAAGTGATGCCCTGTTATAAATAAAGCAGTGGTAGTTTGTTCAATCAATGAGATGAGAAATAACTAAAAATCTTAACGGAGCGACCAGCACGTCAGCCAAACTCGGTGGTGCCATCTTAGTGCAGTTGAACCCTTTGATGTAAAACATCGATAACGAAAACCATTGTGCTAGAAAGAACCGTTTTTTTGTCTTTTCAACTGAGCTGTCAGTGTACACTTTGTGTACTATAGGGGTGTGGAGCCGATCCCAGCAGCACTGGGCACAAGACATGAAATGCATTTGGATGGGCTGGAACTTCACCATGAAGACAACTGACGCAAACACCGAGAGCGGCCAACAGAGAGCTGACAATTAATGTCACACGCACGTCTGAAGGACACGGAGGAGACCTCTGAAATGTTCCCTTGGCCCACCTCTCTCAAGAAACACTGCCGATACTTAGGAGGAATCATCCAGAACAAGCTTACCTGGGGTTAGAATGGCAAAAAATCTGTTAGAGGAAACAAAAGTGGATGTTCTTTCTAAGGGGACTGATGTTAGAAAAAACTTCTATTGAATGAGCTGTCAAATGTACTTTTATAGGTTGTCTCAACAGGTGGCACAGCGGTGCAGTGGTGACACTACTACCTCAGCACAAGGAGGTCAGAGGTCACATGGAGTTTGTGTGTTCTCTCCGTGTCCTTGTGGATTTGCTCAGTCTGTCCCAGTTTACTCCCAAAGACCTGCAGGTTAGGTGAGTTAGTGATGCTAAACTGCCCATAGTGTGAGTGTGTGTGTGTGTGTGTGTGTGTGTGTATTCTGTGCTGAATGTAATGCATGCTGGAATTGGCTCCAGGTGCCCTGTGACCAGGGGTTAAGCCAGAAAAGTCAAAGTGGAGGGGCCTGGCAAAGAATGGGAGGGTGAGTTCCAGGGCTGGGGTCTTATTTTCTTGTCCCTATTTAACAATGTCCTACATGTCACACATTCCTGTTGCTCACAAATTTCCCTCTGGGATAATAAAAGTCTTCTGCCGTCCTGAAGAGTAAAAGCCACACATGCAAAGAGAGAACATGGAGATTCAACACCGGCAGTGACCGGGCGAAGGACAGGAACAAGAACACTAAATCAAAAGGGCAGAAGTGCGGACCACCACATCATAATACCTCCTGAATAAACACTTAAGGGGGTCTGAAATGAGGGGGCAACTCTTAAAGTGGAACAAGTAAAGCATCAGCTGAGCAGAGCAGAAATAAAGGAGCTGAGAGTCCGTCAGGAATCGTCTTATACAGTGCAGACCATAATACCTTAAAACACAATTTATGGGTCACGTTTACTGGAGCACTCATAACTCAAATGCAAAAATAAATAAATAAACTAATTTTTGCATAAAATGATTCTTTTATTGTACAGAAATGTGTTATTTCACAAACATTTCAGTTTCTTTCTGTTCACATCACCACAGAGGACCATTTTGTCTCCTCAGGTCCACCATAAAGTGATTTAGCAGACATGGAGTGGACAATCCAGAGCCCCAAACCTCCACCAAAGCACTGGGTGCTCGTCCATCACAGGCCACGGGGAGAACACGAGAACTGCAGACATTTATCAGGCTGCTTTGGAACAGAGAGGCCGCCGTGAAGGCTCTGCATGGACACATTGATTGGGCAGTCGCTCAGCAGCCTTTGGATTCTCAGCACTGGCTTTACGTCTTCATGGATTATTGATGTGTTTTATGGTGTGCCGTGGATTGTTAAATATCACAGTAGTTTTACTATTTACTGATAATTGAATCTTCTATCCACCATTGTACAATCCTCAAAAACTGCTAAAGAGACAACTTAAACTGCTTTAATGAAATACAGAAATACATTTCTGTATGTGTAATCCATCCATCCATCCATTGTCTCCCGCTTATCCGAGGTCGGGTCGCGGGGGCAGCAGCTTGAGCAGAGATGCCCAGACTTCCCTCTCCCCGGCCACTTCTTCTAGCTCTTCCGGGAGAATCCCAAGGCGTTCCCAGGCCAGTCGAGAGACATAGTCCCTCCAGCGTGTCCTGGGTCTTCCCCTGGGCCTCCTCCCGGTTAGACGTGCCCGGAACACCTCACCAGGGAGGCGTCCAGGAGGCATCCTGATCAGATGCCCGAGCCACCTCATCTGACTCCTCTCGATGCGGAGGAGCAGCGGCTCTACTCTGAGCCCCTCCCGGATGACTGAGCTTTTCACCCTATCTTTAAGGGAAAGCCCAGACACCCTGCGGAGGAAACTCATTTCAGCCGCTTGTATTCGCGATCTCGTTCTTTCGGTCACTACCCATAGCTCATGACCATAGGTGAGGGTAGGAACATAGCTCGACTGGTAAATTGAGAGCTTCGCCTTGCGGCTCAGCTCCTTTTTCACCACGACAGACCGATGCAGCGCCCGCATTACTGCGGATGCCGCACCGATCCGCCTGTCGATCTCACGCTCCATTCTTCCCTCACTCGTGAACAAGACCCCGAGATACTTGAACTCCTCCACTTGGGGCAGGATCAAAAATACTTTTCTCCAGCAACCCTACTAAGATGGAACAGCATAGAGGATTATAAAATGGATTCAAAACCATTCTAATCATTTAAACATTTTATATTTCTTTGAAATCATTTAGAACTAAGATGCATTACTGTGTGGAAAGCAACGTCACTTGTTTTAGTTGCATGTCTGTCACTTGAGTGATGCCGTCCTGCCTGCACAAGAAGAGCGAGATGTTGACACCCTAAAGCCCTGGGACTGCCATATTCTCTCTGCTGATGTAATTCACATGAGGCGTCTCCTTGTTTTGTTTCACAAATTCTCTCATTATTTTTATTTGTTGATTTCAGCTCCTGTTCTCTAATGAGTTCATCAAATCACAGATGGCTTCATGTTATTGTGTATGTCAGGGCTGCAGTGGTCACTCCTCACAGCTCCAGACATTTGGATTTGAACCCTGGTCCAGCTGCTGGCTGTCTCCAGTTTGTTTCCTCTTTCTCTCGCTGCTGATTTTTCCGAGTTGTGTACTTTGACATTCTTACAACATAACAAGGCGCAGCACATGAAATCAATGGGTGAACATGAGCTGAGGTTGTGCCCAGTGGTGGGCTGACACTCCGTCCTGTCCTGTCCTGTGCTGCTCAGAGCCCCTCTGACACCTGAGAGCTGAACCTGCATGGAGTGTGCTGGACCACTCTGTCCTCCAAAACACACACATATACACACACATGCACACACACACACACACACACATATATATACAGTGGTGTGAAAAACTATTTGCCCCCTTCCTGATTTCTTATTCTTTTGCATGTTTGTCACACAAAATGTTTCTGATCATCAAACACATTTAACCATTAGTCAAATATAACACAAGTAAACACAAAATGCAGTTTGTAAATGGTGGTTTTTATTATTTAGGGAGAAAAAAAAATCCAAACCTACATGGCCCTGTGTGAAAAAGTAATTGCCCCCTGAACCTAATAACTGGTTGGGCCACCCTTAGCAGCAATAACTGCAATCAAGCGTTTGTGATAACTTGCAATGAGTCTTTTACAGCGCTCTGGAGGAATTTTGGCCCACTCATCTTTGCAAAATTGTTGTAATTCAGCTTTATTTGAGGGTTTTCTAGCATGAACCGCCTTTTTAAGGTCATGCCATAGCATCTCAATTGGATTCAGGTCAGGACTTTGACTGGGCCACTCCAAAGTCTTCATTTTGTTTTTCTTCAGCCATTCATAGGTGGATTTGCTGGTGTGTTTTGGGTCATTGTCCTGTTGCAGCACCCAAGATCGCTTCAGCTTGAGTTGACGAACAGATGGCCGGACATTCTCCTTCAGGATTTTTTGGTAGACAGTAGAATTCATGGTTCCATCTATCACAGCAAGCCTTCCAGGTCCTGAAGCAGCAAAACAACCCCAGACCATCACACTACCACCACCATATTTTACTGTTGGTATGATGTTCTTTTTCTGAAATGCTGTGTTCCTTTTACGCCAGATGTAACGGGACATTTGCCTTCCAAAAAGTTCAGCTTTTGACTCATCAGTCCACAAGGTATTTTCCCAAAAGTCTTGGCAATCATTGAGATGTTTCTTAGCAAAATTGAGACGAGCCCTAATGTTCTTTTTGCTTAACAGTGGTTTGCGTCTTGGAAATCTGCCATGCAGGCCGTTTTTGCCCAGTCTCTTTCTTATGGTGGAGTCGTGAACACTGACCTTAATTGAGGCAAGTGAGGCCTGCAGTTCTTTAGACGTTGTCCTGGGGTCTTTTGTGACCTCTCGGATGAGTTGTCTCTGCGCTCTTGGGGTAATTTTGGTCGGCCGGCCACTCCTGGGAAGGTTCACCACTGTTCCATGTTTTTGCCATTTGTGGATAATGGCTCTCACTGTGGTTCGCTGGAGTCCCAAAGCTTTAGAATTGGCTTTATAACCTTTACCAGACTGATAGATCTCAATTACTTCTGTTCTCATTTGTTCCTGAATTTCTTTGGATCTTGGCATGATGTCTAGCTTTTGAGGTGCTTTTGGTCTACTTCTCTGTGTCAGGCAGCTCCTATTTAAGTGATTTCTTGATTGAAACAGGTGTGGCAGTAATCAGGCCTGGGGGTGGCTACGGAAATTGAACTCAGGTGTGATACACCACAGTTAGGTTATTTTTTAACAAGGGGGCAATTACTTTTTCACACAGGGCCATGTAGGTTTGGATTTTTTTTCTCCCTAAATAATAAAAACCACCATTTAAAAACTGCATTTTGTGTTTACTTGTGTTATATTTGACTAATGGTTAAATGTGTTTGATGATCAGAAACATTTTGTGTGACAAACATGCAAAAGAATAAGAAATCAGGAAGGGGGCAAATAGTTTTTCACACCACTGTATATATATACATACAGTATTTAATACCGTGCCTTATAAAATATATATATACAGTATATAAAGTATGTATACAGCATATGTCTCAACCTTAATGGTGTAGATGTTAATGCTGAGGTCTATTTAGATTTCAGTCCATCTTAGATGCCCAGACACCGTCAGACAGACACCACATCTTTATACAAATACACACGTTTATTACAGTTCTTCTCTGCACAATACAGTCCCGCCACACTGGGGAGTGCCGGTGGAAGATTGCCAGGAAGCACCTGGAGCACATCCAGGTGCATTTAAAAGGGGCCGCCTCCCTTCACAGAGTGGCTAGAGTCGGGTGGAAGAGGACAAGGTCTGAGAGGAGAGAGAAGGAGCGGTCTGAAGAAAGACATACTGTGGTTGTGGCCTGGACTTTGGGGTGATTGGTGCTGTGGCACTGGGGTTTGTGCAATTTAATATTTGTAAATAGTGTATAATAAACATGTGTTGGGTGCAAACATGATGTTCGTCTGTCTGTGTCCGGGGCTTGTTCCACAATATATATATATCTATATACTGTATATATCGATATAAACAGCTGTGTGGTTTTTTCTCTTATTTTCTTTTCATAAATGTGATATGACACATAGGATATGTGTGGTATGAAGAAAGGAATGTTGTGTTGTGCTTTCAAAGTGTAACCACCACAATGTTCAATAGCCAAACAAGAGAAAGAGAATGAAAAAATGATGATATCAGTTGTTTTACTCATTTTATGTTACCAAAGTAAATTAAGGTCAGGTCAGGTCAGGTTGGGGAGTACACATTGGTAAGGAGTTGCCGCACCCACCACACAACGAAACAGCTCGGGATACCACCCTCTGGAAATGACCTTCTATCTACCACAGCCAGGTGTTACGTGAGCGACTCCTTGGCCTGGTCCAGCCGCTCGGGTCCCCAACAATGAGGATCGTATGAACTGATCACCCTCAAGGAATCATGCCACATGGCCGTAGTGCCGTAACTGACGCTGCCTCACAATGCAGATACTGTGTCTCATTTGGGACTCCTCGACACAAAGTCAAACCAACAGTACCCAAAGATTTTCCAGAGAGACACAGTACCGAAGGAGTCCAGTCTTGGACTCTGGTCACTGGATAGCGTCCATGTCTTCCAACCATATAGCAAGACAAGAAGCACCAGGACTCTAAAAACTTGGACCTTCGTCCTTTTGCTGAGATATCAGGAACGCCAAACACCCCTTTCCAGTTACCTCATGACCCCCCCATGCTCTCCCAATCCGTCTACTGACTTCATAGGAAGAGTCACCAAAGTCACATGAATGTCACTGCCAAGGTATGGAAACCTCTCGACAAGGTCAACACTCTCTCTGAAAACAGACACACTGCTGATGGCCGTGCCCAAGAGGTCATTAAAGGCCCTTTGGTTTTTTTCAAGACACTTGCAAGCTCAGACACTCAGACTCCTTGCTCAGTCTCTCGAGAGCCCCGATCAGAGGTTCCATTGACTCCGTGAAGATCACAGCATCATCAGCAAAGTCAAAATCAGTGAATCTTTCTTCACTAACAGATACCCCACAGCCACTGGAACCCATGGCCTTGCCCAACACCCGGTCCATACAAGCATTGAACAGAGTAGGAGCAGAACACACTCTTGACGAACCCCAGAATCAACTGGAAAAGATGCAGAATTTCTGCCTCCACTCTGTCCAACACTCACAGCACCAGTGAACAGGCTGGCCATGATATCCAGCAACCTTGAAGGTGACCCGCCAAATCTCAGGATGTCCCACAGGGTAACTTGATCAACTGAGTCGAACGCTTTATAAAAATTAACAAAGTCTGCAAAGAAACTCTGCGAATATTCTCATTTGCGCTCAAATGAGAACCCTCAGTGCCAGGATGCAGTCGATGTTAGAGTTCTTAGGCGTAAAACCAGACTGTTCTGGTCACTGGTAGGTGAGCAAGTGATCACGGATCCTATTGAGGACAACTCTAGCAAGGACCTTACCCGGCACAGAGAGCAGTGTTATCCCCTGTAGTTGCTGAAATCCAGGCAATCACCCTTCCCTTTCCAGATAGGGACAACAAGTCCCATTTTTCAGTCAGTTGGGATGATGCCAGTCTCCCAAATGAAAGCAAAGATTGCCTGCAATGCCAGGAGGACAGTCTCACCACCAGCCTGGAGAAGTTCACCCCGGATACCACAGATCCCTGCAGCCTTACCTACCCTCAACTGGGTCACCATCTGTGCAATCTCGGTCCAAGAACTGTGGACCAGAGATGTCCAACATCCTAGCCGGAGGATCAGCTTTGAACAACTGGTCAAAGTAACCAGCCCAGCAGGTCACAACTGCAGTGTCTCCCGTGAGGACCGTTCCATCAGCTGCCCTGACTGCAACTCTCCGAGGAACAGATTCAGATGTGCGTAATGCTTTGATTCCTCTGTAAGCAGGACGAGGATTGGTACACCACAGATGGTGTGTCACTTGCTCACAGATTCCTCTAACAAACTTCTCTTTATCTGCTCTCAGAGTCCTTGCAGCTGTCCTTCTCAGTTCTCGGTACAGACCAGAGTTGCCATCAAGCTGTGTGCTTTGACTCATCTCAATGATATCCATGTTGTACATGCCTACCTGGGTGTGCTGCCTCAGTTGGTGATACCTCAGCACCACACCAGTTATGATCCCCAACAGGTCTCACCCCATTGGCTCTCCGACGGTTTTAACTCTTCCATGGATGAGGCTCCCGAGGGTTTTCCCCATCCCCTTCATATTGCGAGCAGCCTTCTTATGGGTGGCTGCAGCAGAGCTACTCCTGCCGAAAGCATAAAGGTGTCTTGTCTGTCATCTCAGAGCTCCATGAAGTTTTTTTACGGTGGCTGGAGTTCCAATCCTGCCCCCAACCCCCATGGTTTCCCTACAAGTTGGATGACCGTTCGCAGGGTCGGCTGCAGTTTAATGTCATGCCCAGGACACAATGATATCAGCTGTTTTACCCATTTTATCGGACCAAAGTAAATTAAACTCTTAAGTTTTTGGAAAGGGTGAACAGTGATCACAGTAATGAACTCTGGCACGCTGACCCTGCTTTTAAAAATGTTGTAGATAGAACCTGACAACACCATGGAAGAGGGAGAGCCATGAAATGAATCAATTAATAAATAATTAGTTCTTCTGAGACCACAGATGGAAAGACCCTTTACTGTATCTCCATTATCAGTTCTCAGAGTGAGGCACCTTAAATGGAGGACTTTAGGAAGGTTTGTACATTTGTTGTGACCTCCTCATTATGGCACTGAGTGAAGACAGCATTAAAAATATTTATTATACCTCCGTAAGTTTCAAAAATTAAGTGCACCATTAAACAAGTTTCAATGTTGTAGTCAGCTCAGAGCTTCCATAAGACGCATTTCCTTTTGTTTCACGCAGAAGAACGAAATTCTCACTGGCACAACACCAGTCAACCAGCGTGTTCGAGAGAATATGGCATTATTTCACTTGACTGTCTGTCCACCGCGCTTCCTGTCCATGGACCACGAGAAAGCAGAATTTGTATTAGGACACTCAAGTCCTTGGAAGACATTTTTGATAGTGGTGCTAAAGATGGCATTATGTTTCATTTTGTCTTTGCTTGTGCTGATGCCAAAGACGTGTAAATTCTCATCGATGAAATTGTGTGTAGGAGGACGAGGCTACATGACTACTGCACTTTGATGTCCTTGATTTCAACTTGACTCCAAATATGGTGTCCTGTGAACTGCAGCATGTTGTGCTTGAACTCGGGACCCTTGAGAGACAGAATCAGCCCCTCCTAGCTGGACAATTGTATATCAGGGAACAGAAATCTCACCTGCTGGAGGAAACATCCTCCATAGCTGGCAGAGAATCTGCAACCTCAACTCTGTGACGTGCCACTCATGCCCCGCTGAGCCAGCTTTACTCTCGCGCCCAATCAATAATCTGACAGTGATGGAATCTGTGAGTTCAGAAACGTACGTCCCAGTCACCTCCAATATTCTTAAGTAGTCTTCACTACTGAATGTCGTTTTCACCAGCTACATGGGCCCAGCCTGCCCACTTTCTTCATTGGGCTACCTTGTTTTGTGGCTTATTATTATTATTATTATTATTATTATTATTATTATTCACAAATGAAAATGAGTCTACACATACAAACAATAAAAACTGCCAGTGTTGAATGAATTCTTAGAATGATAAACTGTCTCTTAAAAAAGCATATGAGATGCATGATACTGATAGGAGTTTTACTGCTTATGTCTGCTTAACAAATGTAAAATAATAAGATTGACATTAAATTTGACCAATCACGATCTCTCAGCACATCTGAGAAGAACTGGAGGCTCTCAACTAGTAACGTACTGAATGTCATCACTGTGTATGTTTGACTTTCTGGAGAGGAACGTGAACAAGGCCACAAAATAAGCTTAAACAACATCTCGACAAACAACCATTCGAGATTCATCAGCAAAAGAAAATGGACGCTACTGAAGAACATTCCAGAATGTGATACCGGAAATCCAAATTTTAGTGATGACCCAATGCCAAGTGAAATCTCCACTGCTGCTAACTTTTGGAAATGGGTTTGTTACCAACACTCCCACCACTGAAACTTCTAGAACATCCACAGAAGACACTCTGCTGTAAAATATCAAAGGACTGGCCAAGGTAACAGTTTGTTCGAAATTGACGAGCCTGTGGGTAATGTGCATAGCCAGGCCTGACCTGGGCAAATAAAGAAAAATAACTTGAGGAAAAGTTTAAGTTTGTATGAAGGACAAGGAAAGCAAAGGCACTTACCCTTTTAAACATTTCAAGTGTGAGGAAGAGCATCCGCCAGCATTTGAAGTCTGCTTTGATGGGACTGTGCTGCGAGACGCGGGTGAACAGATACGAGGGGGAAGTTGTGGAAGGCCTACGCAGGTTTATCTAGCGTGTGGACCAGACACTGGCATGTCTGTGGTGACCCACTGCTGTGGAGACGCAGAGCATTTGTGGTCAAGAATAAGTCTTCAGTCTTCATCGACTGGCTAAATACTTAATATATAAGAGAATTATAAGGAATGAAACACTCTTAGAAAGTCAGATGTATGACAGCCATGAGTGGCCTCACTAACTGTTTAATCTGAATTGACCTTAAACATGAAGAACACCATTTGTTGTTATTGCACAAAAACGGCTGATTTAATACACCTTGAAGTTGATAGTAATATTAAATATTGTATCTAAGCACTAAAATATAATCGGAGATTGTTTTAAAAATGACATTTTCTCTTTATTAAGAAGTTTTATTGTCCTTACAGTGATAATGGCTAACAGACTAATGAAGTGCTGTGCTCCTCTGTGGCTCAAATCTCACAGAAGCAGTCATTTACTTTCATCATCAGTTATTCATATCATTATCACATTTAGTAATTAGAAGATTTGTGAAACAAACACAGCAGAGAGACGCCTCCTGTGAATTACATCAGCAGAGAGAATCTGTCAGCCGCAGGGTCTCAGGGTATAAAGATCTCAGTGTGCAGGCAGGACGGCTCTTCTCAAGATGGCATCACTGCAGTGAGAGTCATGGACTCAAATGGACTGACACTTGGGCTTTGCTTTCCTGACAGTAATGCATCTCAGCACTACAAGAAAGTGATTTATGCAGCAGAAGTTTATCCAGTTTATTACACTTTCTTGTGTCTTTTGCTTTTGTCGACAGTCTTTGGAAATCTTCTTGTCATCATTTCTATTTCTCATTTTGTTCAGCTGCACACGCCGACTAATCTTCTGATCCTCTCACTCGCAGTGGCCGATTTCTTAGCAGGTGTCTTTGTGATGCCCATTTCTTTAAATACAATGATTGAAGCTTGCTGGTACTATGGAGTTATTTATTGTTATGTGTATGCTGTACTTTCACATTTTCTTACTATATTTGTCATATATAATGTGGTTTTAATATCCATTGATCGCTACATTGCTGTCTGCCATCCTTTCTTTTACAGCTCAAAAATAACTTTAACTGCTGCAACCATCAGCATTGCTGTAGTGTGGCTGTTTGCAGTTTTAATTACAATCATCCTATTAAATGACGGTGGTATTGTAACAGAGTTCTATGAACCAACTTGTGTATCATTTATGTCTTATGAAATGGTTGTTTTTCTTTTATTCATAAGTTTTATTATTCCTTATTCCCTAATGATTGTTTTTTATATCAAAATATTTGTAGTTGCAAGAAGCCATTCAAGAGCCATCAACTGTATGATAGAAAAGAGGCAAACTGTGGAGTTGAGTGACAGAAAAATATCAAAACCGTCTGAAAGAAAAGCCGCAAAAACATTAGGAGTAGTCGTGGGGGCTTTTATTATCTGCTGGCTGCCTTTTCATATTTTCAGTCTGGGTGTTGTCATTAATGATCAAGTTACATATATCTTAACAAATGTCTTCTTTTTGGTAACTGAACTGAGCTTTGGAGTTAATCCGATTCTTTATGCCTTTCTTTATCCCTGGTTCAGAAAAGCACTTAAAATAATCCTGACGTTTAAAATGTCCAGCCCAGATTCTTCATTTGTCAATTTAATGTAAATGTTAAAACCTAAAGAACATTAAGTAAAGACATTTCCAGTGTTTAGGTATTTTGAATATTTTGTGCCTCGACTCCTTTTTCAGATTAGCAGTACAATTCTTCACCTCATGTATTAATAATTTCATCTTTTTCTGCTCACTCGACTGTTACAGCTGGTTGTTTGTGTCACAGTTGTTCTCTGTAGAGTGAGGACTGTTTATGAGTATTGCTTATTTAAAACAATTACTTTATAAAACTTCTCATTACTAGAATCTCTAATAATAAGCACTGTAGATAAATGTCATATAGCACTGTCAATGTAAGAGAGTCCTGGCCATTCTAAATATGTCACGATTGGTCATTTTATTACTTTTATACAGTAAAATGATTGCTGTGATTTGAATTATTTTGAGACACAATTAATTATCTGAACAGACATTTTCAAACAATGTGTCAGAATTTTCCCTAAAATTAGGAAACTTAAAGATCTTTTATATCTGGACTTAGAATTTCAGACATCACAGCTCAAAACTCCACAGCAGTAACACAACTTTGGTCAGGTAGGTGAGGATTTATTTAAGAATCAAATCCTAAAGAATACTCGTTCCTTTTATTATTTTAATTTTGTATCAAACTAAACTCTTCATTTTATTGTGAAGTTAATGTTTCCTATTCCTGCACTTTAATCCGCACTCCTCCTCAATAAGGCAGCAGATGAAAGACGAGTGCAGACGGAGCAGTCGGCCTTCACTCCTCACACTGCTGGCTCACTAAATGACACTGAGGTGACTGTGAGGAACTGAAATGGACGACTGAGAAGGTCAAATGAGGTTTGATGTCCACAATTAAACGTGGGATTTGCTCCTTTAGACTGACGTTTGTTAATATTTGTGAAGTCTCATTAGCCGCAGCTGCTCACCTCATAGAGAACACAATTAATATTTCAGAGAACAGCATTGTGCTCAATTCTAGAAAAACAGAGAAACTTAAACCTAATAAAGGAATTGCATTTGGATCTGAAGAACTCTCTGCCTGTCTATCATTGCTCTTTAAAAATATTTTTTTATGATTGTTAACACTTTTAACTTGTTTTTATAACCATCCTTGAATAATTTTATAATCTTTATGATTTCCATATCTAGTAGAGCTGCTGCAGTAAAGTATTTTTGTACAAATTTATTACTCAAATAAAATGGAGACATTGATTTGTTGATTACATTAACATGGTTCAAGTTGTCCCTTTAGCAGATTATTAACGAGAACTTCTTGTAAAAACACACTTTTGAGGTTTGTACTGTGGCTGGATGTAAGATTCAGTGTTTGTCACATTGCAGCCTGATAAATGTCTGCAGTTCTCGTGTTCTCCCCATGGCCTGTGATGGACGAGCACCCAGTGCTTTGGTGGAGGTTTGGGGCTCTGGATTGTCCACTCCATGTCTGCTTCATCCTCTTATGTTGGACCTGAGGAGACGTACTTGTAATTTTTTGTTTTATACTGTATTGAGGATTTGTTCTGTTCTGTGTATTGTGTTGTATTGACCCTTTTCTTTTTGACACCCACTGCACACCAAACCTACCTGGTAAGGAGTCTCTCTCTGAACTGCCTTTCTAGAGGTTTCTTCCATTTTTTCCCTACAAGGTTTGTTTTTGGGAGTTTTTCTTGTCTTCTTGGGGCTGGGGGCTGTAAAGGGGCAGGGTCTGTGAAAGCCCATTGCTGCACTTGTACAAAAATAAATTGTATTGTATTGTATTGTACAAAATGGTCCTCTGCGGTGATGTGAACAGAAAACAAGTGAAGTATTTGTGAAATAACAAAATATGTTTTGTAAAATAAAACAATTATTTCATAAAACATGAGTTTATTTCTTTATTTGTTCATGTGAGGTATGAGTACACCAGTAAACGTGACCCATAAATTGTGTTTGAAAGTATTATGGTCTGCACTGTATAAGACGATTCCTGGTGGACTCTCAGCTCCTTTATTTCTGCTCTGCTCAGCTGATGCTTTACTTGTTCCACTTTAAGAGTTGCCCCCTCATTTCAGACCCCCTTGTGTGTTGATTCAGGAGGTATTATGATGTGGTGGTCCGCACTTCTGCCCTTTTGATTTAGTGTTCTTGTTCCAGTCCTTCACGGGTCACTGCCGGTGTTGAATCTCCATGTTCTCTCTTTGCATGTGTGGCTTTTACTCTTCAGGACAGCAGAAGACTTTTATTATCCCAGAGGGAAATTTGTGAGCAGCAGGAATGTGTGACACGTAGGACATTGTTAAATAAGGACAAGAAAATAATAAAAGAGACCACACATGACAGCCATTATTGTAATCAGCACACACATCACAAGACTTCTACAAATCAGAATAAAGATTCATGAACAATAATAACGAAGAGCACACAATAATAATTCAGAACTCCACAGAAGGCTGATAGCTCTGAGATAAAAGAGGACTTCAGTGTGGGGGTCTTCACCCTTGAGACCCTAAATCAGCAGGTTCATGGCCACAAGTGATACTTTGGCCTTCTTTACCACTTCCTTGTGATGGTGGTCCGTGAGAGAAGGTGGCTGCAAGACCCTCACTTTCACTGCTCATTTTATGTTCTTTTTACTAAGATCACTAAACATTATCTATCCAAACATCTTCTTTACTTGCTTATCCAGAGCAGGTCACTGGGTAGCTGGAACCAATCCCAGCAAGCACTGGGGCACAAGGCAGGAACAATCACTGGAGAGGACGCCACTCCATCACAGGGTGAACACACACATACACACACACACACACACACACACACACACACACACACACACACACACACACACACACACTCACGCACTCACGGACCCCTGAACTGACCAGATGTGTCTTGTAGCAGGCCTGACTGCCACTTTCAGGTCTCAATTTCTGTCTGCACACTTTCATTGCCGTCCCCTCAGCTGACGAGGTTTCAAAGCCCCCGTGTTCACAGCTCACCATGCAGGACACACACTTTTCTTCAGCAGAATTCACTAAAATGTCTTCTGCTATTGAAGGTTGAGAAGTGGACTGAGTGGTCTCAGAAGCAGACCCTCTCACTGCCCCCTTCAGAAATAACTTCTTTGTCAGGCCAGTCAAGGGCTCAGACCTCTTGGAAGAACAAGGTACACTCCTGAGGTAGCTGAATCTTGTAACAATAAGACCCCATGAGGAGCAGTGGGGAGAAGAAGCAGACAATGCCCAGTGTAGCATTGAGCCTCTCTATCTGAAAATGTCCTGAGTAAAGAGCACAGAGACCCCCCCTGAATGTTTTGGCTTATGCTAATTCCATATCATATATGCCCCGCCCCAGGGGCGACCCACTTTTGTTGGCGTGGCTGCAGAGACTTTATTGAATTTCCTGATAGGCCGCCACCTCAGCTCATCCCAGACACTCAGAACTCTTCAGGTTTCAGTTTCTGGCTGGACTACACTGAGAAGGAATGAGATGGATACTGGCACCATGAGATCCTGCGTTTCTACTCCTGGAAATGATCTACTGTGAGGCTAACCTACTTAAACAAATAATAATAATAATAACATGAGTAATATTAAAAGAGGAAAGGAAATTACAGAAATAATTAAAAATAAAATTGTACTATTGCACTTCCTCCTTGGAAATTAAATCCTGAATTTCATCAACACATAAACACATCACACATTTCTTCCTCTTTCATTTGTCAAATAGCTGTATGAGTGTTGTAGAGCACAATGGCTCCTGCTACTTAACACACAGAAAGAGTTCAGTTATCTTGGTAAGACATTTTAAAATACAACAGCATAATACAGTTGTGTGTGCTCATTCCTGCGTTTTGATATTTTATTTCTTTATTTGAACACAAGTTTCTTTAAAAGTGATCATTAATAAAGACCTGATGGTTGATATCCGTTCAAACACGTGAAAGTTCTTTGTGTCAAGTCGTGTCACTAATCCCAGACAATGCTGTGACTGTCCACTCAGATCCTAAATTTGATTCAGCTCATCGTACAAAGCAGAGGTGGAGGACATACGTGAAGATCTACGTAACAAAGAATCTGGCTGTGGGAATAAAAATATCTCATGTGGTTGAGAAGGGTCACCCCCTTTTACAATAAAATACGCTAAATAAAGTATGCTACAAGGGCCACACAAAATATAACAAGTTGGACAATGCATGTCACATTTTAGCATGGAGTACATCACATCCTGCATGTCCTGACACCAACAAATTTGACTCTTTGGAAAGCCGGTGTTTCATTTCTTGTAGCAAAATACAAAAGCCACACATAATCTTTCAGAGACAAAACTGAACACACAGTATATTGCATGTCTTACACACAATGTTTTTACAAATATTGTGATGTGTGAGTCCCTGTCTTGCACCCAAAAACATGAGTCTGAGTCTCAGTACTTTAGCACAACCAGCGTTATTCGACTTAAAACAGGAACAGCACTATTATTTATTGTAGTGGGATCTACCCCTCTCCTATGCACAGACACAGCAAACAGGCCTAGTCAGGGCCCGGTCAGTGGCCAAGTTATACTGTACCCTGCATTTATAATGTCCATTGCATTACCCATTGATGATAGGTGCATATACCGTGATCTTCATCGGCTCGTAGTTGTTTCTGCAGTGCCGTGCTGCTGCAGTGTATAACTTTGGTTGCCTCTGCAACGGACAAGCAGTTCTCCACAGATGTGGCAGTCACACTTCTCATGGGGTGGAGTCCTAAAAGAGCTCAAAAACCTCATAATATGTATGTGTGCGTGCATCTATGAGTGTATATATAAATATTGTGGAAGACGCCCGGAAAACAAGCAGACATGCAGACTCAGAGGTCCCAAAAACACACGATTTTATTTACAGTTCTCTCCTTTTATTGCATACAATGCACAAATCACCAACAAACAACTCCTTTCTTTTCCTTTGAGCCTCCACTTCTCTCCCGAAAGCTCTGTCCTCTGCCACCCGACTGTTCCGAATGGAGTGGGGTGGCCCCTTTTTATGTTACACCCGGATATGCTCCAGGTGCACCCTAATGATTTTCCTTCAGCACTTCCTCAGCACTTCCAAGCTCCAGTTCCATGGCCCTGATGTAAACCAGAAGGGCTGTCCTGTTGTTTCCAAGGGAAGGTATTACCTCTCTCCCAGTCCTTCTGCTCTCATGGCATCCCGCTGGGGCAAGGTCCCCAATCAACTGTCACAATATATATATTGTCACGCTTGGGTCACAGATTTTGAACAAAAACACAGGCGATTGTAGAGACAGGAACTTTATTCAAACATTTCAAACAAACATTTTCCTCTTTCAAAAGGGGTTTGCATCAGGAGCGTCACCCCCAATAGGAGCAGGGGGGAGAGAGAGAGAGAAAGAGAGAGAGAGAGAGAGAGAGATAGAGAAAGAGAGAGAGATAGACAAGCAATCAGCCAAAAAGGTGCTTTTACAGGCTTTTAAGTATGCGAAGAGCAGCGCAAGAAGCATATCACTTGACAGAGAAGCCGCACCAGTCCAGCAAGTAAGGGAGCAATGTGAAGGTAGTCTATCAGCGTTTAAAGAGGTGGTTTATGAGCAGCGTCTCTGTCTTCTAGGGGTGCGTTCAGCCCCACTGCTCACACCCCCTCTGTCAGTTTTATTCACATTTTCATGAATTAAGCGACTCTCCAAACCAGGTTCAAACAGGTGTGACAGGACATCACCATTAATGTGCTCAGAGCCGGATCGATGCCTGACAATAACACTATAAGGGTGCAAGCTCAAAAACCATCTCATGAGACAAGAGTTTGTATCTTTCTGATGGTATAACCATTGAAGTGAAGTGTGATTAGTCACTAGTGTAAATAATAACAAAGCACTTCCACAGCCCATTTAATCACCAAACATTCTTTCTCAATAGTCGAATAATTGCGTTCCCTAGGAAGCAATTTTCTACTCAAAAATGTGATAGGGTGCTCTTCATCAAAAACCTGAGACTGGACGGTGCCTACACCAAATGCACTTGCATCCGTCTGTAGAACAAAATCCTTAGAGAAATCGGGATTCCGCAAAACCGAATAAGAAGACAAAGCAGTTTTCAAATCACAAAAGGAACGTTCACAAACTTCTGTCCATAAAACAGGGTGGTTCTTTCTGCCTGTAGTAAGTTTGGAAAGAGGAGCAGCCCTATTTGCAAAGTCAGGGATGAATCTTCTATAATAACCGGCAAGCCCCAGAAAAGCATTAACTTGTTTCTGCATTTCTGGACATGGTTAAGCAAGCATCTCTTCCACTTTTCTAAACTGTGTCCAATGTAAACCCCTGCCCATTGAATAACCCAGATAATGAGTCTCAGACATAACCAACTTACACTTCTTAGGGTTAACTGTCACTCCAGCCTGTCTGAAGCTATCAAGGACAGCCTGAAGACGTTCTAAATGTGTTTGCCAATCACTGCTGAAAATCATGACATCATCGAGGTATGCCCCGGATTATTCTGAATGAGGACGCAAGATCCGATCCCTCATACGCTGGAAAATTAGAAGTGCGCCATGAAGACCAAGCAGGAGTCTAGTAAATTCATAAAGTCTGTCAGGAGTTGCAAATGCTGTTTTCTCACAACTGCCAGCCTCAAGAGGCACCTGCCAATAACCTTTTGTGAGATCCAGAGTGGAGATATAGGTTGCCTGACCCAGTTTTTCCAACAGCTCATCAACACGGGGCACTGGATAAGCATCAAATTTAGAGAACTTATTCAAGCACCTGAAATCGATACAGAAGCGAACCAAACCATCTTGTTTTGGGACTAATACGACTGGACTGCACCAGTCACTTTTACTTTAACAAATTACACCCAATGCCAGCATCTGTTTAACTTCTTTGTGTTCAATATTCCTTCACGCTTTCAGGATCCGAAACGGGCACATCTGTATCCTAACATCGGATTCAGTAGTGATTTTATGTTTTGCAAGGTCAGTTATGCCAGGCAGGGTGGAAAAAACATCAGTGTTCTGTTCAATCAAAGATAATAACTTTGTCTTTTGCGAGCTAGTCAAATCGTCACCAATGGCAACATCGGTCTGTGAGACAGCAGCCAAGGAAGCGTAAACCCCCCGCAGGTCATGCTACTCCTTCAAGAGATTAACATGTAAAACCTGGAAAGGTTTGCGCCGGCCCGGTACTCTAACCTTGAAATTCACCGGATCCATACACTCCTCAATAATGGCAGAGCCCTGCCATTTCGCTAGGAATTTGTGCGGGTCAGATGGAATCAGAACTAAAACACGATCACCGGGTTTAAATTCATGGATCATACAGCGCCTATCATATAGGCGTTTCTGGGTTTCTTGTTCATGTCACTGATGCTCCACAGTGACAGAAGAAAGTTTAGAAATCCTATCTTGCAATGAAATTACTCGATCTGCAAAGCTCGGCCCGTGAGCTTTTGTCTGGATTCCTGTCCATTCCTCACTTACAACATCCAAGATGCCTTACGGGCACCTACCAAACAACAACTCAAAAAGACTCAAGCCAGTGGAGTCCTGCACCGCAATCATAATAAAGGGCAGGACAGAGTCCCAAGATGACTGATCATCATGAGCAACTCGCCTGATCATCTGTTTTAAAGTCTTGTTAAATCATTCAGTCAAAACATTCGTCTGTGGATGGTAAACAGTGGTACTTAATTTCTGAATAGCAAGGCTGTCACACAATTGTTTCATCACCGAGAAGTAAAAGGTGTGCCCTGATCAGTTAAAATTTCTCTAGGGATGTCAATACAAGTAAAAATCTCACACAGAGCTTTGGCTACAGTGGAGGAATTGACTTTTCTCAGAACAGCCACTTCAGGATATCGCATTGCATAGTCAACCAACACAAGCATATATTGATACCCATTTTTAGTCTTAGGTAGAGAGCCTACAATATCTAATCCCACCCGTTGAAAAGGGACTTTCAAAATGGGTATAGGAGAAAGGGGAGCCCGAGGAAGTTTATAAGCAGAGATGATCTGGCAATCAGGACATGAAGTACAGAATCGTTCAACATCTTTTCTCATATTCAGCCAATAAAATCGTTTTGATAAATGATCTCTAGTCTTATCAGTTCCCAGGTGGCCACTCAAGATGTAAGAGTGGGCTAAATGCAAAAGAATGTCCCTATGTACTTCAGGTACAAATAACTGTTTAATAAATTCCCCCACTAAATGACCTGATATCACTCTAAAAAGGCAGCTGTCTTTCTCAAGAAAGTGTGGGGTCTTTAAGCCCCCAGTTGCATGCTCTTGGTAATAAGAGTCACTAGCGGAGCACGCCTGTTTAAAAGCATATTCTAATGAGCTATCGGCATGTTGAAAGTGCACAAAATCCGTCTGCTCGCTAGTGCTCGGCTTGTGTTCAGAGGCATTTGCAAGTTGAGAAGTTATCCCTCGGTCTGATCCCTCTGTTCTGCACTCTCACCGTCCTGTCCGTAATCTTTAGCTCTAAAAGAGAGGCATCTTACCGTGTCTCCTTTGGCAGGGCGAGTGCCTGTGAAGCTGATACGCTTTAATAGCAAAAAATTACTTACCTTTGTTTTGGATGCCACAGAATGTGCAGTTTCCTGGATTCCTGTCCTGCTTTTGGGAGCACTCAGCATCTTCCTTCTCATGGCTGGCTTGCCAAATTCTGTAGAGGAACAACTTCCAGTCTTGGAGTCAGATGAGAATGCAGAACAATTCTTTATTTGCACACAGATATGCACAAATGTCTCAGTCCATGGAGTGTGTACTTCATTAAACAATTCATTCCCTTTTATACTTTTCTGTTACCATTAACTTATCTAATATATCATGTCAGCTAACTCTTAATATGCAGAATTCTATTATCTTAAGCAATCATTTATAGCCACCAGTAACTTTATATACATGTCAGTTCTTCCATTACTCTAAACACAACTTTGTTAATGGTTCAGCCTACAGGTTTTCCCATTGATCTTATCACTGCTTCAAATTAGGAGTGTTTGGGCTTTCTCACTAGTTCATCCTCACTTCTTAAGGGGGTGTTCATTACACATCGACTTCATTTTAACCTTAGCAGCTATCTTGGTGGCTCACATGCCTAGGCTTAAACCAACATGTACGTAACCCTTTATTTACATTCAATTCTTATCCTTACATATAATAATTCATTATTATAACTTCATATAAGTATATACTTGTATTAAATTGTAAAATGATCTCATGTATTAATTAAAATTCTATAAAACCTTGCTAAATAAGAAAGATGAGGATGAGGAATTAAACAGAGGAATGCACATAGGAGGGACACAACAGAAAAGGAGGTGGGGTTGCTGTTAATGTCAGACAGAATTTAAATGGAAGTCCTCTTCAGTTGGATGATGAGCCCCATCTTAGTGAGGACGTGTGGCTTCACCTGGAAAAACTTAGGGAAAGAGGTCTTATTTTAGGAGTGTGTTCATCAGTCTTCATCAGTTGGATAATGGAGCACAAGAGTTTTTAGTAGTAACCAGTGACTTTTTTAACACAGTATGTTAAAGCAGCTGCGCGGGGTGAAGCCTGTCTGCATTAAGTATTTTCTAATAATCAGAACAGAACTGAAGGTGCAGAGGTGACTGAACCACTAGAGTCAAGTGACCCAAATATAATACAAATCTCAGGGTTTTGTAAGAGTGTGGATGCAAAGGCTAAAACTGTTAATTTTAACTTAGATGGAAAAGTCTAAGGAGGATAGACTGGGATAAGCTTTTAAGTGTGGAGACAGCTGAGGAACAATGAAATAGGTTTAGAAATATTTTGCATATAATTCAAGACAGGTGCATACCTAAATTTGGAAAAAAAAAATCTGGAGTGGGCTAATAAAGAGTTAAAAGACAAGCTGCAAAGGAAAAAACAGACGAATGAAACGTACAAAACTAATAACTTCAAAGCGAATCGTAGGGCGTATGAGAACATGGGGACATTAAGAAGGTTATTAGGGAGGCTAAAAAGTAGTTAGAGAGGAACAGAGCAGAAAGACGACCCTAAGAGATTCTTTCAGTATTTTAGTAGTAAAAGAACAGTCAAAGAGGAGGTGAACTGCATCAGGAATAGTAAAGGGGAATTAAAAGATACAGACAGTGAAATAGCGGATGCCCTAAACTTACATTTTTCTGAGGTGTTTACAAGTGAGCAAGTGGATAACCTCCCAGAGGTAACAGGGACTACTTAGGAGGTACTGAGGGATTTGGAAATTGTAGAGGGAGAAGAGATGTGATGATTAAATAGGCTGAAATCAAACAAATCACCAGGACCAGATAATATTTAACTTCGAGTTCATAAGGAGGCTTCAGAGTGCAGATATAAACCATTGACACATATTTTTAAGAAGTCACTGCACACTGGGGAAATTCTGAAGAACTGGAAAATGGCAAATATCACCCCATTATATAAAAAGGATGATAGGGCAGATCCAAGCAACTAAAGGCCAGTAAGCTTAACATGCATCACAGGAAAATTAATGGAAGGAATTATTAAGAAAAAGATCGAGCAACACCTGGCAAGAACAGAAGTTATTAGGAACAGTCAACATGTGTTCAGAAGAGGAAGGTCGTGTTTTACTAACATGCTGGAATTCTATGAGGAGGCAACAAAAGGATATGATCAAAGTGGAGCAGATGAGATTATTTATCTGGACTTTCAGAAAGCATTTGATAAGGTGCCACATGAGAGGGTGGGCATCACACTAAAAGAAGTGCGAGTTC
Organism: Erpetoichthys calabaricus; assembly: GCF_900747795.2. NCBI lineage: Eukaryota > Metazoa > Chordata > Cladistia > Polypteriformes > Polypteridae > Erpetoichthys > Erpetoichthys calabaricus. The sequence continues at coordinate 313,480,181 of NC_041396.2, read as the reverse complement.
AGGGTGATGTTTTTAGAGGGGTGCAGAATTTGCTCAGACACCTGAAGCAGAGGGTGATGGTGCGAGGAACCTCATCAGAATTGGTGTCCAGCAGGGGGCAGTGCTAGGGCCACTGCTATTTTTAATATATATAAATGATTTGGATAGGAATATAAGTAGTCTTTTGGCAAAGTCTGGGTGTCATCCGGCAAGTCACATTTGAAGTCTACCAGCTGCAGGCAAATTTTGTCAATGGCCAACAAAGAGCCAGGAAGATTCCAGGAGTGTGATTCTGCCCCTTAAAACTTCCACTAAAAATTCTGATTTACTGGGTCACATTTGATAGGCACTGTGCCAATCCAGAAAACAGCTGACCTCGGCAGTTCTTCTTCCAACAAAGGATGGGTGATATCAGTCCCTTAGCGCTTCCAAAAAGTCTCATTTTAGACATGAGGATGTTAATTTTGTCACCTGGCTTGAGGAGTGAAGCAGCTGACCTCCTCAGTGCTCCACCAGGCATAAAGGGGTCCAATTTAGTCACTTAGCACTTCCAGAGAACCACTGTATGACCAGACCAGCATTCAAAAATGCATTCGGGAGTGATACTGTGGCATCCTTAAATTAGTCCAAGGACCTCAGTTCACCACCCATCATGAAAAGTGCTCTGCTAGCCCCTTAGGACATAAAGGGCCTGTAAAAGTTCCATTTTCTGTTAGAGAAGTTAGCCAAGTTTCAGGAGGGTCTCTGGAGTGGCCTGGGATTTGCCCAGGCTTCTCGGTTCTTCCTCTAGCATAATGAGTCACCACTCAACCCCTTAGGACCTAATTATTTACAATGTGTCGAAAATGTCCATCAACACTGTTGTGCAGGAACCTTCTAACTTGGACCTGACTTCCATGAAGAGTACCAGTAGATCTGAAAGACTCAGCAGAGAAAGGTGTGGGGAGGCTTGGCTGAAAAGGCCTAATTTATTTCCCTTAGAGGAACAGGATGCAGAGCCCCTTAGACTGAGACTCATACAGCTGGAATATGTGACTGCCATTGGCTATTCTGCTTGAGAGGGGCCATCATTGACCTGTGAGGATTTCTAGTGCCCCCCTGCCTAGGGAAAAAGGTCATACAGCTGGATCTTCAGCGGTTTTTCAGGTACATTGTCATTTTTTTGACCTTTTGTTAACATGCCAGGAGACTCCTGGGGAAGGGGGCTTTGACATTTTGGACATCTTTGTGCATATGGCTAGGGCCTTTGTAAAGGCATTTTTTAGCTTTCAAGACCCCTCCTCTCAAACACAGGGCCTAGGGATTTGCAGTACGGGGGTAGGGGAGTTTGACCCCCCCAGTGTAGGGCTAGTGGGAGAAGGGAAAGGGTAGCACCCAGGTGAGGGGTGGGTTGGGTTCAGGTTGAAACCTGCTTCAGACAATCAGGGTTCAAATGGTAGAGGGGGCTGAGTCGTGTCATTTGATACTTCACTTGGTCCCCCTTCCTTCCACCCCATCCTCTGGGTCAAAAACACTCCAATTAACTAAACTTATTATTTGAGACACCTGTTACACCTGCATCTAGCTATCGTCTTCAAGCTGGGATTCCAGGTTGTCAGTATCTTCCACGGATCTCAGGGGGAGGTTGATGCCCTCTGGAACAGGCATTCCAATATGGCTGGTTTTGGATACATTCATGATCATCTTTTTCATCATGGCAATCTCCTCCTTTATAGTCAGTAAGGTGGAGACAACGTACCGATCCTGAGCTGTGGAAGACAGATGAAAATTCAATGTCAATGTCCAAATATTTTAAAAGAGAAAATAAATGAAACACTTAGCAGTAGAATTACCAAAGACTACGAAAAAAACTGTGAATCTGGCCCACCTTAATCCCTTCGCACCTCTCCGTCACCATCTTTTGTCTTGTAAATGTGTTGATAAGCCCAAGCAGCAGGCAGCCTGCTATACTATCCTCTCTACCAATGCAGAAAGGGCCCAGTTCAAGCCTTGATTATCTTGGAATGAAGTGCTGGCATTTTAGAGGGGAAATAATAGATCATTATTTGGAACAAGTGCATTTCATGTGTGTTCCGTGTCTACGACAATCTATGTAAACAGATCGTGAAAACAGAAACGTTTATCATGTTTTAGTAATAAATGACCACATGTCGACATGACCTGTATAATATGTGAAGGCTGAAGTTCAAATATCAAATAATCACTTTCACAAAAGGTGCAAGTGCAATACGACAGCTTCTGTAGTGCAGCGGTAAGAACTGCTGAGTTGTAATCAAGAGGTCGCGAGATCGATCCTGAGTGTCTTGCAAATTTATCGTTTTCAGTAGTGAGCTGCTCTTATTGTTAATATTATACAATAAAAACATACATTTGCTTTTTGTCTGTAACAATCAGTGTAAATTTAAAGTACTTGTAAAAGATAGCGTTTTTTTCTTCACATTAATTCTCTCAGTCACAATCACGATACAACACCCACCCCCCACCACCACCACCACAGATCTGACGCTATTAGTTTTTATTTGAAACTGGGAATAACTGCAGATGTGAGTGGTGCTTTGAGACAATGGAACTGGACATTCTCTGATCTGGAGAGATAAAAGCTGACACACAAACACTGGTGAATCTGCCTTCTTCGTATCTCACCATCACTTGATTTTTTTCTATTCAGTTTTATTGAGTGTTCCTGCTCACGCTGAATTAGTATGCACCTTATGGTCCATGATGTCAAAGCTGCACTGACAAAAAACAGAGACATAAGTATGTATGATATTTGGAATGATTCATTTTATGACCTGTACAGTACATTTCGAAAAACATTGTGGCACTGATGCAACTTTATTCATATTATTCATATTCATTCATATAACTTCTTATAATTGTAATCAGTGACCATGTGTTTTTTTTTTTGATCTTGCCCAGTCTCCACATTTTGGTTCATGGTGGTGTTTCTTTTGTACTTCAGGACATGCAGAGGAAAGAACTGCACAGAGAGGTCAGTTCCGTGCTATATGCAATCATCAAATTCGGCCAAATTACTTTTGAAAGAGGGATGTATCGTAATGTTATTGCGTAATTTATGTCTTAGTGATGGGCTATGCAATAGGACAAGATAAGTTGTATTCAAAATTGGTCAAACAATTCTGACATGTGAAATTTTAACAGGTGACAAGAAAGGCAATTTAGTACATCTTCCGCAGATAACATTAGACACCAAAGGAGATCTTGATATGCCATTCGTATTAAAACGTTTACAGTTTCCTGTTAGTATAGTTTTTGCTATGACAATTAACAAATCACAGGGACAAACATTCGAAAAAGTCGGTTTATTTATTAGAGAGAAAGAAATGATATTCACTCACGGGCAGTTATATGTTGCATTATCACAATGTAACTCCAAACACGGAATCAAAATTCAATGCAATATTGAGGAAAAGTTAATTCCAAATATTGCTTTTACTGAAGTTTTACAGTAAAAGTGTAAGTTTAAAAAGTACTACGCACTTCGCGTCTCTGCCACTCACGTTCACCAAACACCTAATCATTTAATTCTCATGGATACTCCTCTTCATTGAGAAGAAACACTACTTTTCCTGATGGCAACACGAATTAGATGATCTACAAGTCTCTGACTTAAAGTTTAAATCCGAACAATATATTCAATCACTTTTCACTGTTCTGTTATTTCACCAAGTAATAATTTCTATTTGTTTGTGCTAATGCGATCTTTACTATCTTTTTTTTGAGACTTTTGAATTTTAGTACTTTCATTATCTCTAATCTGCTCTGCATGTGTATCGTGCCAGCGTTTCTGAATTCTTTACGACGTTCTACTTTGTCATCTACTCTTTGTCTTTTATTTCCGGCCCCGGACATGGTTAAATCTTGTCTCACAGGACATGAAAGTATCTTTCTGAAAAAGTCACGTCTTATCCCAGGCTAAAAAGTCACGTCTCATCCCAGGCTAAAAAGTCTCATCTCATCCCAGGATTTTTTATTATAATAGAGAGATTTGTGTGTTAACTTCAAAGTGAAACAGAATGAAAACACAATGAATACCTCTAACACAACATGAAACATAATTTTCTTTCAATTTATTATGTTTTACTATTTTGTACTATGGTTAATTACTCGCTGTAATGTAAAATAGTTAGTTCTATTATGCATATGTAACAATTCCCATGAAAATAACAATCTGCTTAACTTGAACATCTGCTTCACCATACGTGAGCGGCAGAGTCACAAAGTGGCTAGCACAACCCCCGCTTGGGGGTTGGCGAGTAAAGCAAGCAGAGGGCAAAGCCCCCTAGTATTGCAAGTAACTATCTATTATTTCCCCTGTAAAACTCCAGCACTTGACTCCAAGATAATCAAGGCTCAAATTGGGAGAACTTCTTGGCCATTCTGAGGCGGTGGGGGGATGGGATAGCAGGCTGCTTGCTGCTTGTGCTTATCAACACATTTACAAGACAAAAGACGCTGATGCAGAGGTGTGAAGGCATTTAAGATGGGCCGGGTTTACAAGTTTTTTCGTTAGGCTTTGGTAAATCTAGTGTTAACTGAATAGCCAAATGTAAGTCAAGGCCCATCAAAATGTTTTACCACCTGATCAGGACTCTCCTTAACACAAAGCCAATGCTATGAAGCAGAGTTGATCTCGGTTACTGCTATCATCAGTCACACTGTTTGATTTGGTATAAGAGTGGACATGTTCATTAAAGCGCATGCTCAACTACAGCAGACTATTGACACATGTGTGTGACTCTGTGTCACGTGGCGTCTCCAGGCCAGGGGTTTTCAGCCTTTTTTCTTGGCTTAGCACCTCCTGGAACAGATGTCTTTCATAGTACCCCCATTTTGTTTCAGTCTTAAATTGTCAAGTTCTGAACTCTTTCCAGGCCCAACTAAAAGTGACCTTTCTTAACTCTCACTTCCCTTAGTATTCCATTTGGTTACGCAGAGGGTGTTGTGTAGTTGTTGTATGTCTTTTAGTTTTTGTTATGCACATTAAATGATTTTTTAAATGTAATATCAGCCTAAATTTTTAAATATTTCATTTGCAATAGTTTGCAACGTACGCTAGCTGTGATAGGCTTCAGCAGACACCCGTGATCCTGTTCAGCACTAAGCGGGTTAGAAAATGACTGACTGATTGTATTTACAACATTTATTTCTATCATACATTTTCATACACAGGTTGGAGCTCAAAGTGCTTTACAAAATGTCATAGGAATAGTTGCAAAAAAAAAGATAAAAATAATAATGAATATATAACATACAAGCTTAAATAATACACACTTACTTAAGACAGATATATAATTAACAGAGAAGTACAGTTCTTTTATACAGAATTCTTTATTAAGTCTCTAAATGGCAGTCTGATGAAAAGGTCACATGATTGGGGGGACAGAAAAAATAATAAAAAATAAAACTACCATAAAATCTCCAGGGGTTCAAAGGAGAGACAAATTACTGGGCAGTGTGTGTGTGTCTGCTTTCATGGAAACAACACAGGACATTGGTCAGGTGTTGGTGGTCCAGAATGCCACCACAGAAGAACTGGAAAAGAACGCAGCAAAAAGTAAAGATCAGTAATGAATGCAAATTCACTGAAGAGTATGATCATTCAATGCATATCTAGTTTAGTAAGAGTAGAACTAAAATGTAGCTATGAAAAAGCCAAGTTAAAAAAGTGTTTTTTTTTTTTATATAATGATCCACAGTGTATCTCTATTTGTAACATATTTGAGCTGTTTCTTGTTGTTTTTGTTTTTTTTTTCTTTTTTTTCATAATTTTATTCATTTTATTGTAATCATTCATACAAATCGATCAATTTTTACAAAAAATAGGATTGAAAAACAAGTCGACCCCCACCCCTGAGATAGAGAGCATGGCCAACGGAGTAATTAAGGCTTGTAGACCTACCTAAATTGATGAGTTTAATAGGGCAATAGAGATGAATGGAGAAGAAAAAGAAATGTGGAGATAATTGCTTCCTCGGTGTCTTAAGAGCTTATTATAATAGTTTATTGATTATATCCTGCCAGGTTTTAATAAAGTTCTACACAGATCCTCTAACTGTATATTTGATTTTTTCCAGTTTCAAATAGTATAAAACATCGGTTACCCACTGACTTAAAAGAGGAGAGTTAGGATTCTTCCGGTTCAGCAAAATAAGTCTGCGTGCCAAAAGTGTAGTGAATGCAATCACCGTTTGCTTGTCCTTCTCCACTTCAAGTCCATCTGGAAGAACACCGAACACAGCTGTTAATGGGTTAGGAGGGATTGTGACCCCAAGGCTGTCTGAGAGGCACTTAAACATTTTGGTCCAAAATGTTGTTAATTTGGTGCAGACCCAAAACATGTGACCCGGTGAGGCTGGGACTTGACTGCAGCATTCGCAGGTTGGATCTAGCCCTGGACAGATTTGCTCGATATATAATTTTGAGTTGAATAATTGTATGCTTTGTGCTTATGGAGCTCGAGTGAAGTCTCTGCATTGCTACCTTCCACTCCTTTTCTGATATATTGATTAAGAGATCTTTTTCCCATTGTCCTATTGGATCTTTGAAAGGGAGGGACTGTAAAATAATTTTATATGTTGCAGAGATGGTGTCTAAGTCCTTGAAATTGAGCAATATTTTTTCCAGCATGGACGAGGGTGCAAGATGAGGAAAATCGGGCAGGTTCTGTGTAACAAAGTTCCAAATTTGAAGATAGTGAAAGAAATGTGTAGCTGGAAAGTTAAATTTGGAATGTAATTGTTCGTAGGATGCAAAGATGTTGTCTATATAAAGATCTCTCAGTAATTTAATCCAAAATGTTTTCCAGATATTAAAAACTGCATATGTTTGCGGGGGCTGAAATAAGTGGTTCTCTTGCAGAGGTGCCACAGATAAAAGTTTCTCCATCTTAAAATGCTTTCTACATTGGTTCCATATTCTGAGTGAGTGAAGAACAATTGGGTTATTAGTATATTGCCGATAACTTACATTTATTGGGGCGCAAAGCAGGGAATATAAAGAAGTGCTGCAGGATTTTACTTCTATTGCGGACCAGGCCTGTGTATGTTCATCTATTTGTGTCCAGGTTTTTATAGCTTGTATGTTTGCTGCCGAGTAATAAAGCTGAAAATTAGGTAGAGCCATGCCACCTTCTGCCTGTAGGGGCTCTCATCGGATAAGTGAGTGTTTTGAGTTCCAAATAAATGAGGTTATTGTTGAATCTAATTGTTCTAAAAATGATTTATTGATGTATATTGGAATGTTTTGAAATAAAAAAGAAGCTTAGGAAGAATATTCATCTTAACAACTTTTATTCTTCCAGCTAGAGTGAGATGAAGGGTTGACCATCTATGCAAGTCTTGCTTAATTTTTTTGTTTTTGTTTTACATTTCGTCTTAGAAGATTCGATGCGGTGGGTGTCATCAACTGTTGGAGTGTCCACTTTCGATCAGACATCACAGGCATCTGCACAGGACTTTGGTCATGTGGTGGTGGCACAGAACGCCACCACAGACGGACCAGAAGAAGAAGGAGAGAAAATTAAAGATGAATGATTATTGTAAATTCACTGAAAGCTATGACATTTCTATGCATATCTTGTTCATTAAGAGTAGGTTTAAGTAGTTTTATACAACTATCCACGGTGTTAGCGTGATGCATCTGTATTGGTAAAGCATTCTGGATTTTAGGCATATAACATCAGAAGGCCGCCTCACCACTTAGTTTATAATTGGCTCTTGGAATAATAAGTAGACAACCATTAGAATATCTAAGGATACCACTTGAAATGTGCAGGGACATGCACTACAAAATATAGGAAGGAGCAGATTATTTAAGGCTTTATATATCATTAGTAGTATTTTAAAGTCAGTTTTAAAAGACATGGGTAACCAGTGCAACAACACTAAAACTGGTGTAATGTGCTGAGATGTTCTTTTTCTGGTTAAGATTCTCACTGCTACATTCTGAACTCACTGCAACAGACTGATTTTTTTTAGGTGGTCTAGTTAGGAGTCTAACTGACTGAAAACAAAACCGTAAATAGTTCCTTAGCATCTTGCAATGTTACAAGAGGTCTAACTTCTGCAATGTTCTTTAAATGGGAAAATGCAGTCCTAATAATCTGCTTAATGTGTGATTTAACTCTTTTGTCGACAGGAGGAGTTCAGGGCGCATGTCCACAAAAGTCGACATCCAGGGTTAGAGGGCAACAATCAGCTGTTAATGGCGACAAAACTCACTGTCACGTCACAGGCATTCCCTCTCTGCTTGGAGGAATGTTAGACTCATTGACTCGGTGACTAATCCTTGCGTGTGCGTGAGTTATGAAATGTAAACAAATGTAAACAAAAGCAAGTTGGCATCGACATCTCACGAGGGAGCAAATCGAGTGCAGAAAACAAAATACTCAGCAGATGATGTTTTGCGCATTATCGCTGAGTCGGACTCTGATTTTCAGAATCTGATTTTATTGACAGTGATCAGGAGATCGAGCAAGAGAGTGAGGAGCCGGCATCAGCTGATCGGACACCAGCCGATGCCGCCCCAGCTGATCGGCTGCCAGCTGAGCGCATTCGCGCAACTGACGCACCTATGGCAAGGTTCGCATGGGAGGAATACCCAAATATTGATCCGTGGGAGCCAAACTGGCTACCGGACTTCACAAGACGGCATGGCTTGCTGTTGGACACGACAGATCACCAGCCGCTGGACTACTTCAGGCTGCTCTCTCCTGATGCTGCTTTTCAGCTACTGTTAGACGAGACAAACAGGTATGCGGAGCAATTATTTGAATCGCGGGCTGCGCTTGCACCGCATTCTTGTTTGTCAAAGTGGAAACCCACAACAAAAGACGAGATGAAGGTCTTTGTGGCATTACAAATAGAGATGGGACTAGACTGGTGATATAACTTCAGGGAGCATTGGTTCAAATGTGTTTTGTCCCATGGTGGCTTTGGACAGGTTATGCCGCGTGATGATAGGTACGTGATGCTGCAAAGTTTTATTCACTTCTATGATAACCAGAAGCAAATCCCAAGGGGTGAGCCAGGCTATAACGCCATGTATAAAGTTCAGCCCCTGCTTGACATTGTGGAACTAACATAGAAACAATTTGATCAGCCTGGCCGTGATTTGTCTGTAGATGAATCTATGATAAAATGCAAGGGACGCCTTTTTTTTTTTGCCAATATATGCCAGACAAGCCCACAAAGTATGGTATAAAGGATTTTGTACTGGCAGAAGCAAACACTGGTTTCTGACTGAAAGTAATCATATATACAGGAAAGTATTTGTTTCAAAGAGAGAACTGTCCCTTGACAAGTCAGGTTGTGCTGGAGCTGCTTCAGGGCTATAAACATTTGGGTCATGTTGTGTACATTTGGACAATTTTTATACATGCCCAGAACTGTTCATGGAGCTACAGAGCAGGGGAATTGGAGTTTGTGGCACAGTGAGGGTGAACAGGAGACACAGGCCTTCACAGTTGAAGCCAGGCAGGCTGAAGATGAAAAGAGGTGACAATCCGGTTTTCAGGCGGACGGAAAACTTGGTGGCATTGGCATGGCATGATGTCAGACGGGTAACTTGTCTCTCTACAGTACACACTAACAATATATATGAGAAAGTTATTCATCAAAAGGGAAACCCAGAAGGTAGGAAGCTGGACAAGCCAGTTGCACTTGAGGAGTATTACTGTCAAATGGCTGGAGTTGATCGACTGGATCAGATGTTAGGGTCATACGTTTACGGCCATAAGTCCACCAAGTGGTACCACACTGTGTAACATCGCATGCGTGAGATGGCACTTACAAATGGCTATATATTGTTCAAGCAGGCAAACAGTGACAGCACTATGACTGCGGCAGATTTCCACAAGAAGGTGGTCGACAGCTTGGTGGCAGAGTGTGTTGCAGTGCCTTTGACAAAGCGAGGAGGGCCATCACAAAGAGCAATGCCAGACAGGCTGACTGAGCGCCACTTTCCTGCCACATATGAGGACAAAAAGTACAAGCCTGACTGTGTTGTGTGCAGCAATAGACAACTCAAAAAGAGGCATCAGTGCAACACGTAGTGTAAGGAGTGCAACGTGGCAATGCATGAAATTGGCTGCTTTGAGCGAGATCAGACTTTACAGGACTTTGCTGTGTAACATGAATGTGATATGTATGTGAAATCATAAGGTATGCAGGCTCATACAAGATGCAAGACAGGAACATTTGTCAAAAAGAAATATTGTTTGTTGATTTGATATGTTAAACCATTGCTTTGTGTTCTTTTTTTTTTAAAAAAAGCGAGTTTTGGGATAATATTCAGTCCTGGGAGAAAAAAAACAAAAAAAAAAATTGCCCTAAAAGAGTTAAAGTTTAGGTCAGAATCCATGACTACACCTAAATTCTTTAGTTCCACCTTGATTTTTTAATGCTAAGAGGTCAACTTTATTTCTAATACCCTCATTATTTCCATTTTTACTAAATGCTATGATTTTAGTTTTTTCCTTATTTAGTTTGAGAAGATTGCTACTCATCCATTAAGAAATGCAAGACAGACAATGGGTCAGAGAGCCCAGAGGGTCAGGGTCGTCAGGCACAGTTGATAAGCAAAGCTGTGTGTCATCTCTATAGCTGTGGTAGCTCACCTGGGGCTCAGGTTATAACGCCGTGCTTAGAATACACACTAAAACACGGCGTACAGACAAAACTGTAAATGTGCGTATGCACAAAAAAATCCAGATGCATAAAACTGTGTACGCCAAGTTTCATGCATGTTCCCTTTATAAATCCCAATGAATGTGAAATTTAACACATATGCATGTGCCTACAGCCCCACCCTGACTCTTCCCAGAATTTTGCATATTTGAATATGCAAATCAATATAAATAGCCCCTTCCATTCAGCGTTTTATTAAAAGACAATGGCAAAAGCATGTGGACAAAAAGAAGAATTTCAATGACTGCGAAGCGGAGGCAAGGATAAACTTACTATTTGTTGGCTTAAGCAGTGGTATAACCAACAAAAGGAAGTTGATGGAGGGATATAGTGTGGCGGAGACACTCAAAAGTTCAAGTTCAGAAAGTCACACAGTGCCCGAAATTTAAAAAGAAATGGTCAGATATCAAAGTCGACATGAAAAGATGAGTCACAGCCCACCATCTGTTTACTCTGTTTCAGACAATATTACAAAAGCTGGCCCCCATGCCAAGGATGTGGCTGTACCCACATGCACACACCTCTGCTTTGGAAACTGCTGGGCGACCATTTGGCTGTGTGCTGATGGGCGCTGTTTTGGAGTCACAAAATGCAATAGTGGCTACTGTAAGAGATGTGGCTAATGAACTAAGGAATATAAGTGCTGTACTATGAGATGCTGACCACAAATTAAACAAATTGATTAAAAAATAAATACACATCTGATTACCTAATTTTACAATCTGTTAATTACACTGTAACACTGTCTGATTTGGCTGATTATTTGGTAGGTCCGGTTCAAGTTCATCATACCGCATCCCTTCAGGTACAGGAAAGCCACGATTGTGTGCCACATTATGCAGTACACTACATTCTTACACAATGCATAACACTATCTGTGGACTACAGAACAGCACATTAATAAAGTGGATGCTTTCTATTTACATAAGCAAATTTATTCGCTGAAGGCGCCTTTACAGTGTAGCATCAGCACCGAGCGCCACAACGGATCGATTCTCTGCTCTTTACTTTGAGGTGACTCGCTATCCTTAAAAGGACTTCTTGGCTTTTGCCATACTAGCTGGAAAAAGCACCTGTGACTGTGCTGAGTTACCATTTTTATTCGCTGTCCTGGTATAGATGATGCGATGTCAGCTCTTTCTTTTGGTGATTCATTCCTGGCTGATGTAACTTGTTCGGCGTCACTGCAGTAGCAAGCAGTGTGCAGCTGACCAGATTACATGTAGAAAACCAAATGCCAATTGCGCATCTATGTTTCACAGTTTGTCCACAGTGTATGGAAATCTTATATATCTGGACAACAAGTGAATAATACCAAACTATACAGCTGGCATGGCATGACTCAGTGATGATTTTGAAATACCCAGTTGGTCATCAACTTCACGATGAACAGAAACTGTGGCTAAAAACCCAAGAGTGTACAGAACTTGCAAAGGACCAGGTAGAGCACAATTCCTCCAAGTTTGCCTTTGTAATGTCGGGACCAGTTCAGCAATCAGCTCCAATAGGATAGCTCTGGGAAACTGAAATCGACTTAGAAGCCAGTTGTCATCTCTAATTCTTCTATTTGCGATGTCTTCTGACAACCCTAAAGCAGCTATGGTAGTTGGAAGAGTTTAGCCATTCCATGCACCATAATATTGTTACAGAATGATTACAATCAAGTGAATTAAATTTGTAAATGATATGCAATTAATTTTGGTGTATTTGATAAATCCCACGTCATTGATGTCAATCCGAAAAAGGGTGACCACACAGAAACAGTAGCACTGCTTTGACGACCGTTTGCAAAACTGACCAGAAACTTCTGTACGCACAGTGTGAGGCTGCCATGAAAATGTACGTGGCCTTAGGGCATGTTTAGTTTTTATTAATCTTGTAGTGAGTGTGGAAATGGGTGTACGCGACATTTTTGTGCATATGCTCCGTTTATACGTGAGGACCCTGGTGCTTTGAGATAATCTGACCTAATGGGAGTGTGGAGACTGAAAACAGCAGCAGGCCCAGAATAGATCCTTGTCATACACCATATACGCTATCATGGACCTCCAAACTATAGTCACCAAAACTAACTAACTGTTAAATATAGACATGGACAAATTTAAGAGACTACCAGAGAGGCCTAACCATTGTCATTTAGAAACATTATACAGTTACATTTGAATCCAGATGAGTTGTGTTTATTTTTAAAGGAAGGATGAAGGCTACCAAACATCGCACTCTGAAACACTGTTATATAATATTAATGAAACTACAATGAAATGTTAGATATTAAATCCACTCTTTGGAGCTCTAACTTTCCCTTATTGATGGTTTCTAAAAACTCCATTATGGCTGCAGCCAATTTCTGCCTTCCTTGGTAGTCCTGTTAGGTCTGCATTACAACAATTAAGCTGGCTAAAGCAAAAGTCTGTGTTAATTTTTCAGCATCTTGCAGTAATGTATAAGAATCTGAATTAGTGCTGTATTTTTTAAATGATAATAAAAACACAACCTTAGTAATGTGCTTTATGAGTAAATCCATAATAATGCATAGATTCTTAACATCTGACTTCACCTCCAAAGCTCGATGTTCCATTCCAACATGCCGTATCTGCTTATTTCAGACGTGTTTGAAAAGAGAAAGCATCAGCTGCTATCAGGCAGTTTTTTGAAACGCACACAAAGCAATGGTTTCTTGCATAAATCAACTTAAAATATCTGTTGCTGCGTGCAGTACCCTGTTGCAACAAGCTAGGGGTCTCTGGCTGCCAGGACAGGAGCGGGAGCAATGGTGGCGGATCAGCTGATGCTGGTAGGTCTCAATCTCCAGATCACTTGCACCAAAGAGTCAGCGTCCAAGTCAAAAAAAAAAAAAAATATACGCAAAACGTCGTCAACTAGAATTTTTCTTTGTGCCTTCGCTTCACTCTCTCACCAGATGTCAATGCCATTCTGGATATTGTTTACTCTCTGCTACTCATGCACACGCAGGGATTTGACGTCAAGTCAACGAGTCTCACAGTCCTCCAAGCAAAGAGGGTCTACCTGTAGTGTAATGGTGACTCTTGTCAATGTTTACAGCTGATCATCTCCCTCGAGCCGTGGTCAACATCCGCCCTCAACCCCTGGCGTCGACAAAAGGCAACATTCCACCTAAAAGAATTAAAGTTTGCTCAGGTCTTTCCCTGACTTGACACCTGGCTCTTTAAAGGAGAGTGCCACTCAATAAGGACCTGTTGGTAATGTCAGGAGCTTCTCACTGGTTTAGTTGGACGAGAGGAGGGTAGAAATTCAAATATCATCAAATGCCAGTGAAGTAGCTGCTCCTGTCAGAATCATTTGTGCTGGTGTCTACTCAGCTCAACACGAATTATCTGTATTCAGATACAATTAAGAAAGCAGACTTCATAGAGAAAGTGAAAAAAATCAAGCATCTAAAGATACAAAATGTGTGTATTTCCTATAAGTGTAAATCTGACTCTGTTGCGCTTTTCTAAAAGGAACGCCGTGGGGCGTAGTGGTTAAGGCCGTGGGCTTCAAACCTCAAGGGTGTCGGTTCCAGTCCTGCTACTGTCACTTCTCCTTCCTGTGCTCCAATTGGAAAAACAAAAGAAATAGAACTGAAAAACACCTGAAAAGTTGGATCAAGAACATCAGTTCAATAAGTCAGTGTAGTGACGTCTAGATGTGGATTGCATTTCTCTTTGTTTTTGCCGCCAGTTTATGCTTTCTCATGTCTTCCTTTGTTTGTTACAGGATGCCATTTTGTGGACTTTTCATTAGGATTTCCATCCTGGTTGCTGTGGTAGGAGGTTTCAATGCACTGAAACGGAGGTAAATCCTCATCTGTCTGGACCACCTTATCCTTTATGGATTGTCATTTTGTGGAGGGTCTTCTGGATGGCAGCCCGAGCTGCCATTGTTGTATCCTAGTTTTTAATAATGAGGTCTTTCTTCTTTATAGAAGATGATCAGAAAGTGGAAAGCCTTTGTGAAGATTGCTGCAGTATGTGAATTAGTTGTGCTCTGGCCATTATGGGATAGGCTTTTGTCCCTAGCAACCTTGTACTGGATACAAAATGGATGGATGGATGGATGGATGAAAAAAAATCTTGTAGAGATATTGCGAAAATGTGTAAAATGAGGTACACAAAACCAAAAGTGGCTCGTCAGCACTGGGCCTTGGAGGGGGCACACTCAATGGGAACCCCCGAAACCCATAAACCTGAGCTTTGGTTAAGACCGTGTGACCACACAGAAACACACACATCATGGCAACATCAACCTCTAAAACCTGCATGAAAATGTTGCGCAGCATTGCATGACCCAGAGTACTGTGCTCAGTCAGTTAATGGATGTTTGTTCTTGAGGTTTCTTCTACATTCAAAGAGCAAAAGTACCACTGCACTAACACTGGGCAGGGACTCCTTTTGCTCTCAAAACAGCCTAAGTTCTTCCTGCCTGGATTTCACATAGGCCGGTCCATGTTGTGATGATTGCACCTCGCAGTTTCTGCAGATTTGTAAGCTGTGAAATTTCCATTTCCACATTTTGCTCTATTGGATGATTGGGACAGCCACTGAAGATCACTAAACTCATTGTCATGTTCTGAATGAAGCCGATTTGAGATGACTTTTGCTTTGTGACTTCATCAATTATCATGCTGGAAGTAGCCATTAGAACATGGTTGCTGTCATGGAGGGATGGACAAGGACAATGACAACACTCAAATAGGCTGTGACATTCAAGCAATGACTAAGTGGGCCAAGAAAACCTGGACAGTTGACACAAGGCAGGTTGGGTGCATGGATTCATGCTGTTCTGACCCTACCATCTGTGTACCTCAGTAAAAATCGAGATTCCTCAGACCTGGCAATGCTTTTTCAAACTTCACCTGTCGAGATGTGGTGAGTCTGTGCCCCCTGCAGCCTCAGCTTTCTGTTCTTGGCTCAGTGGGGTGGAACCTGATGCGGTCTTCTGCTGTGATGGCCCATCCGACTCAATGTGCATTCTGAGATATTTTTCTAGTAACTGCTAGCTTGGTCTCCTCGGACCCCTCTCTCTGCCACTCACTGTAAACTCTTAATACCCTTGTGTTTTGAAATCCCGAGAGATCAGCAGTGACAAAAATACTCAAACCAGCCCATCTGGCATCAACCATTATGCCATAGTTGACATCCCATTGTGGTGTTTGATGTGAACATGAATTGAAGCTCCTGGCCTGTATCTGTAGCATTTGATGTATTTAGTATTTAGGAGATAGCACAGACCTACAAATATCAGGCCAACCAGCAGGGGTCACTGTTGATTCACAGCCACATGTCCTACAGGCTGACACTCCCAACTTGAGCCCAACTTTGAGCTTGACTCAGAGTGTTATTAATATTACATCTGTGTGTTTAACTTTGGTCTGTTCTGATTTTAGAATTATTTAGATGATGACTCTTAGGTTGTTATTTCAGAGCTCATGTTCGGTAACTGAAAGGGCAGGCAGGTAGAACTGACCTCATTAATATTCATGAGGTACTTTTTTTTTTTTTTTTTTTTGTTCTTTATTTCGTCTTATACGATTTCTCGTATTAGAAATTTGTTAGTTTTCACATATCCCTTGGGGTCAGAGCGCAGGGTCAGCCATTGTACAGCGCCCCTGGAGCAATTACAGGTTAAGGGTCTTGCTCAAGGGCCCAGCAGAGTAGGATCTCTTTTGGCAGTGACGGGGATTCGAACCGGCAACCTTCTGGATACCAGCGCAGATCCTTAGCCTCAGAGCCACCACTCCACCCCCAAGACTTCTCCAAGACTGTCAAATTTTGGGGTGTATGCAAAACTGACACAGACAGGCATTCTGGAAAAAATAAGTATAAATCGTTAAAGTGTTATTGTTAATTAGAATGTACTAGGGGGCTTTGCCCCCTGATCAAATCCCCCAGCCTGCGCTACATGCCAGCCACTTCGCATTTCTACAGCTTGCGTATGTGGATTTCACTTTCACCAAACAACAAATCTTTTAATTCTCGCGGATACGCCTCTTCATTGGGAAGAAACATTACTTTTGCCTGATGGCAACACAAATTAGACGACCTACAGTTTCTGACTTAAAAGTTTAAATCCGAACAATATATTCGATCTCTTTTCACTGTTCTGTTATTTCACTGAGTAATAATTTCCATTTGTTTGCGCTAATGCGATCTTTACTATCAATTTTTTGAGACTTTTTAATTTTCATACTTCCGTTATCTGTAATCTGCTCTGCATGTGAATTGCGCCATCGTTTTTTAATTCTTTATGACATTCTACTTTGTCATCTACTCTTTGTCTTTTATTTCCAGCCCTGGGTGTGGTTAAATCTCTTGGCATAAAGTTTAATCTCACGGGATGTGAAAGTATCTCACTGAAAAAGTTATGTCTTGTCCCACGCTAAAAAGTCTCATCTCATCCCAGGATTTTTTTATTATAATGGAGAGATATGTTTAAGCTTACTAAAGTGATCACTGTGTGTGTGTGAGTGTGCATGTGTGCTTAATAATATGTAAAATGGAGGCTAGGCACTTTAAGATGTTTCATCTTCAAAGTAACTTAAATCAACAATCAACCAGTCAATTGGAACTTATCGATTGTCCCAAACTTTACCTGATGCACCTGATGATGTTACATAAGGTAGGGTTTTATTGACCCCATAAATTCAAAGGATTTTAAAAGTCACTGCCAGGGAGACATCATAACTGCCAGGCCTAGGATGAGAGAGGAAGAGAAACAACTGCCAAAGAGAGGACCACTCAGTCAGATTTTGCCAACTACAGACGGCCCCTTCTCTCCCAAGCATCACGCCTGATTTAACAGTAGAATCCCTGAAGCCTATGAAAATATTTGTAATGCCAGGCACCTTCATTTTACTCGTACCTCCTCATCACCGTGTTGCAGATGTGTCGATCAGCACTGGCAGCCAGCAGCCCGCTCACTCAACGCCCACCGAGGCAGCTGAAGTTCTCTCAGCTCAAGTCTGTTTATCTGGGAGTGAGGTGTCTGGAGTTCATCTTGTATGTTTTCATCTCTAACATTGACACCTGGTTTCCCGTTCAAAAAAACATAATCAATGACTGAAATGGTTTAATGAGTGTTGCTTTGTTAAAGTTTATTTAACAAATAATTTAGCAATGACTGATGATTGCTAATGTGTCCATTTAGGTATCGTAATGTCAGTAGCAGGGGATTATAGGGGAGACAAGGGGAGACAATAACTTTGTATAATGTTAATGTTTACCCCCCCAGGTGGATTGAAGAGTTAATTATTATAGCACAGGAGGATCGAGAACTTTTAAAGTGCTGTGTTGTTTGACATAAAAAAGCCTATAATGCATTGTAGAAGGAAGGACTTCAGTCATTAAAGTTACATAATATTGTAAATTTCCCCTTGGGATTATCTATCTATCTATCTATCTATCTATCTATCTATCTATCTATCTATCTATCTATCTATCTATCTATCTATCTATCTATCTATCTATCTATCTATCTATCTATCTATCTATCTATCTATCTATCTATCTAATGTCATGTTAGTCCAGAGTCCGTAGTCCATCTACCTTTCCAAAACTTCTTTGATAATTTGATCCAACTCTCTTCTTCTTCGTCTTCTCCATTACCCGTACACTCCATTATTTTACACGTTGAAGATGTCATTGATGGTGGTCTGTAGCTTGAAGGCAGAAAGGAAGGTAGGGTAGGGTGTCATCAATTCCTATTAACACTTTACACCCATTTTTTGCTACTTTGATTTAACTGGATATGACTTTGCAGTACTTCACTGATTATTCACAAAATAAAGGGCAGTCATTTCTCTTTCAGTTGTAAATATCTGTTACAGTAACATTTTTTCCAAAAAAAGCAATCTGGAATGTTTTTCCAATTTCCATAGGTGTTGGAATAAGCTAACAAACACTGTAAAAATGTCAATGAATGTGTTAAGAGCACCCAGAAAAATTACTAGATGTGAAAAATCAATCTAGATGAAAACAGGCCATTCAGCCTAACAAAGCAGTGCCGGTCCTATGCACTGAATTCTGCTAAAAAAACATCAAGTCGAGTTTTGAAAGTCCCAAAAGTCCAACTGTCTACCACGCTACTCGGTCACTTATTCCAAGTGTCTATCATTCTTTGTGTGAAGAAAAACTTCCTAATGTTTGTGCGAAATTTAACCTTCACAAGTTTCCAACTGTGTCCCCGTGTTCTTGATGAACTCATTTTAAAGTCGCCGTCTCAATCCACTGAACTAATTCCCTTCATCATTTTAAACACTTCAGTCAGGTCTCCTCTTCATCTCCTGTAAAGGCTCAGCTCTTTGAATCTTTCCTCATAACTCATCCCCTGTAACCCTGGAATCAGCCTTGCCACTCTTCTCTGGACTTTTTCTAGCACTGCTATGTCCTATATGTAGCGTGGAGACCAAATGAGGCCTCACCAGTGTATTATAAAGCTTGAGCAGAACCTCCTGTGACTTGTACTCCACACATCAAGACGCTATATAACCTGACATTCTGTTAGCCTTCTTAATGGCTTCTGAACACTGTCTTGCAGTTCATAGTGTCAAGTCCACTAGGACTCCTAAATCCTTCTCATAAGGCGTGCTTTCAATTTCCAGAGCTCCCATTGTGAATCAGGCCCTGTGACAGAAGTGACAAATGTCCGCCACAGTAACCCTTTAGCTCTTCATTTCACATTGGACTGAAGCCTCTAGAATGTCAAACTCTGTTATAAGTTTTACTTGGACACTAAAAAACAAAGAAACCCTCAGGCACACAATGACTAAAGCTTTTAAAGACACTCAAACACATTGTGATCTGCTCATTCACGTTGGGCTCTCCAGCTAAGCTTTTCATGGCTGGTATCTAAGAGGACCTGAAGACTGACTGTGGTGAAGAGGAACAGCTAAGAAGACAAAGTGAGAGCTGGTAAGTTGACTGAAAAAGTCTGTAAACCCAATATGTCTTCAGTGTGTAAAGTGGACATTGAATGGTGGATCAGCAGTCTGCTTTGTATCTTATGAGCTACTTGTCACTTGTGGCCACATTTGGACCACACAGTCTTAGTGGACAGTGAATGGGTCTGAGGTGGTAAAGGCCTTCTTAACGACGACCATTTTTCTCTTTCCATTCAGGTACTGAAAAGTCAAGCAAAATGACCCCTTTGATTGGCTAGTTAAAAGGATTACAATATGCAAGCTTTTGAGACAACTCAGGCCCCTTCTTCAGGCATGATGTAATACAGAAACTGGAGTTCCTGGAGTTCCCTGTGTTTATATACACACTAGGACAAGAAACAACATGGGTAAATCTTTAAGTGAGAAATCTTAAATGTAAAAAATTAATAGATTCATTCAGGCTAGGGTTAATTTAACAAGAGATAGAAGAACAATGTATGGTCAAGATCTCTGGATAAGATGACTGTCCACCAAAGTCTTTGGAAGTTTCTGATGAGTTTTTCAAAACAATGTGGATCTTTAGTCAAGCTTTCTGTGTCAGTCTGAGAGATGCCAACAAACCTCATATCTGGCCATAAAACTCTCGTCTCTATTCAAACCATGTTGTAATGTATTAAATTTTAGCCTGAGTTTAACTTCCCATTCTTTTCTCTCTTGCTGTGTTTTGAAGTTGCCCATAAGCACTGTGACTTTAAAGTCCCTCTTACAGTGCTGCCATGCTTGATGTGTCACTTGTGTAAATTCATTCTCTGGCGGAGTGTTTGTCCAGTTTCTCCCACATAGAGTGCAGTGTCAGGACATTTCATGCAGAGAATTAGGTAGACCACATTAGATGATCTGCAGAAAAATGAGCCCTTGATGTGATGTTCTAGTCGGCACTGTGGTATAACTATACGGTCTGTATCATAAATATGGGCACATGTTTTACATCCTTTCTGTAGGCATGGAGATGTGCCATTTTCTGTTGGTTCACTTAGGGAGCTTCGGACAATTAGTTGCTGAAGGTTTGGTGGTTGTCTGTATGCCAGGAGGGGAGGTTCAGGAAATCCATTTTTCAGTGTTTGGTCATTGTTTAGTATTGGCTGAAGTTCTTTTATAATTTTTCGAAGTGCTTCACAGAGGTGACAACAAGGGAGATGTGGTTCTTATTGTCTTTGTGTTTATATTCCAGAAGGTGGTCTCTGGGTATGGCAGTAGCTCTTCTTATTTGAGTGTCTGTTGTTTTGGGGGTGTAACCTTGTCTGATGAAATCTTGTCTGAGCTCCTGCAGTGGTTTATCCCGGTCTGTCAGGTCTGAGCAGATACGATTGTACCGTATTGCTTGGCTGAAAATAATGGAGCGCCTTATATGCTTGGGGTGGAAGCTATCACTTCTTAGGTCGGTCCGTCTGTCTGTCGGTTTGTGAAAAACAGAAGTTACAAGGGTGTTGTCTTTCAGTTGAACGGTGGTGTCAAGGAAGCTGACTTCTGTTTTTGAGTTATTCAGCTTCAGCTTTATGTTGGGGTGAAAGGAATTCTATTTCATTATGAAAATGGAGGAGGACCTCCTCACTGGCAGTCCAGATTATGAAGATGTCATCTATGTAACGGAGATACAACATTGATTTTACAATTTACATTGACTTGAAATCTTCCTCCAATTTTGCCATAAATAGGTTTGCATAGTGAGGTGCAAACTGACAGCCCATTGCAGTCCCCATTTGTTGCAAGTAGAAGTGTCTTGTCCAAAAGAGAATAGATTATGTGTCAGAGTGAATTTTATCATTTGTATAACTGACTTTGTGGGTAAGTCATGTTGTTTGAGGTACATTTCACATGCCAATATGCCATCATCATGGAGGATGTTTGTGTACAGTGCCTCAACATCCATTGTGGCCAGTAAGGTTTCCTCAGGTAAGTGGCCTATAGCAGAAGTCAGTGGTGTCCTGGATGTAGCTGGTTGTGTTGCAGGCGAGGGGTTTAAGGATGTGCTCCACCCAACATGAAACCTTTTCTGTAAGGGAGACAATTCCTGAGAATAGAGGCCTTCCTGGGTTCCCATCTTTGTGAATTTTAGGAAGCATGTAGAAGTAACCCATTTTGGGGTTCTCAGGAATTAAACTGTTTACATGATCCCTGATGTCAAGAGGAAAGCTACTTACTATCTTTTTTAGTTCCTTTTTGTAGAGATCTGTTGGGTCTTTTTGGAGTTTGTAATAATGTATAGTATTGGACAATTGTCTTTGTGCCTCCTGTATATAATCTGATGTGTTCATGATGACTAAAGCACCCCCCTTGTCTGCTGGTTTGATAATGATTTCTGTATTTTCCCTTAGTGACTGTATGGCTCTCCGCTCACCTCCAGTAATGTTTTCTATCTGATTTTGCTGCCTGTTTAAGATTCCTGTTTTCACTCTATCTGTAGAATTATCCAGGGTGGAATTTCTGCTAGCCTCTGATGTCCATGTAGATTTATTGGTGGGGTTGTTGCAACTTTTTGTTGTTGGGTTCTGTGTGTCACCATTTTCTTTCTTGTGGAAAAATTCTTTTAGTCTGAGTTTTCTGAAGAATTCTTCCCTATCCATATTACTAACCGAGAATGCTAAACCGGATGGACGCAGGGACATCCGGCCATGGGCCGTAGCCGCAAAAAGACGTACTGCGCAGGCGCCCCAAGAAATGAGGCGCCGCAAGAGGCGGACACGACCATAGAAAAAAGGAGTGAGCACAGAAAAAAGGAGTCAAACGCAGGCGACGCACACAGCGCCGCACGAGCAAAACACCCCCCCCCCACACACACAAGCAACGGACGGAACACACAAAAAGAGGACGATTCAACAAGCCCCTGGCACACAAAAAAAAAGAGCCCGCAAATCCTCCAGCCCCCACCCACACACACAAGCAACGGACGGGACACACACAAAGAGGAGGATTTAATCCCATTGCACACGAAACGGGACGCACACAAAGAGGACGATTCAACAAGCCACAAGCACACAAAAAAAAAGAAGCCGCGAGCAACACACAAAGCCCATTGGACACGAAACAGGACAGACTACGGACATAGCACACGAAACGTACACAAAAACGACGATTCAGACCCACGACCACAGTAACATAAATAACAAATGACACACAAAGCCCCATTTCTAAATGAACCGTCCGTATTAAACATACGTCATCTCAACACGTTCACAATATGCAGCATAGGTAGATCTCATTACAATGAGGCACTATTAACCGTTCAACCGCAGAAAAGGCTCCATATTAACAGTGAGTGCGATCCTCCTTAGTACTTATCCATATTTCTCACGCTCAAGAACAAACAAGTCATGAATTCACGATCACAGGTACAAAACGATACCGCTCGGATAACGGGACCAAACACAATTCACACTATGCAGCATAGGTGGATCTCATTACAATAAGGCACTATTAACTGTTCAACCGCAGAAAAGGCTCCATATTAACAGTGAGTGCAATACTCCTTATTACTTATCCATATTTCTAGAAGAAAAAATGTCTCGGCTCCAAAAACGCAAAGCTCAACTAAAGCTTCTAACTAACGATGTACCTAAAAGTAAAAACTTTATGAACTGCATTAGATCCTACAATAGTTCATTTGCTTTTGCATCTACCGGAGTAAATATCAGGCCACCAAAAGGCAATGGCCCATACTGCTTTCCCATATGTGCACAAATACTGCATCGCATTGGAACAGTGAACCCTGAAACAAATCAACAACGCAAATATGCACAAATCTACATCCTAGATCCACATGACGCAATCTATCAATCAAAGCGCTGCATCGCAACAGGCACGGATTCAAAACGAAACACCTCCCGTCTCAGACATACGTTAACGGCAAGGAAGGCTACAACGGGCTTCTCACACAGCACAGGCAAATCGATTACAGATCCAAAACAACACGTCCCAAATACTACACATGCAACAACGTGCCTCTCAAATGGCACAAGCAAAACATACACCAGGAAAATTCATTGGGATTAATGAATGTCATTTGCAATCATTGTCATTCAGTTCACTTCCCTGAAGAAACAACTGGCAATACAAGTAATACATTTACACGTTGTTGTCAAAAGGGTCAAATTAGACTGCCTCCTTTACATTCATATCCTGAATATCTACAGAAGCTTCTAACTAACGATGTACCTGAAAGTGAAATCTTTATCAACTGCATTAGATCCTACAAATCGGTATCCACTATGAACATTAACGGTGGCACTGCACGTGACATCCATCTTGCGAAAATGTTAATTATTGATGAATGTACAATGGCATCCAGTCACTTACTCAACACCATTCATAAACTTCTACCAACGTTTATGAATAATAATATTCGCTTTGGAGGAAAGGTACTTTTATTAGGAGGAGATTTTAGACAGTGCTTAGCTATTCTTCCACATGACATGCGCTCAGCTATTGTTCAGTGCACCTTAAAATACGCAGACAATTGGCATTGCTTTCAAAAGATACAGTTAGTAAAAAAGATACGATGTCCAGAACCAGATCATAACAATTGCTTATTACAACTGGGAGATGGTACACTCACCAATACAGATGGACTTCACCCACATATTATTACAATTCCTCAAGCCTTTATCTGCGACGACTTAGTTACAGACAGATTTGGAACAGCAATCTCATTAGACCAAATGCCCCTTTTAACACAACGCACTATATTATGTCCAAAAAATATTAATGTGGAAAACATAAATACCCAAGTCATTCCATTACTTCCTGGAGAGACACAACTCTTTCTAAGCTCTGACAAACTTGACTCTGATCACAACAATAACCATCTTCATTGACATTACAAGTTCTGAGCTGGAATTACCTTTTACACTTAAACGGCGTGTACAAAGAAAGTTTCCAATAAACCTTTACACTGTGCCACACACTTTATTGTTTGCTTTCTATTTGTATCATCTACACCTTCACACTATTCTATATCTCATTCATACATCACGCTCTTTGTCATTCCCAACACCAGGGGTTGGCGAGCGAAGCGAGCAGGGGGTGGAGCCCCCTAGTCACTGCAGAGTCTGATGTTGTCAATGGGCTTTGCAGGACAATATGAGAGTCCCTTTGTAAGAACTGAAATCTCTGATTCATTTGGTGTGTATGAGGAGAGATTAACAATGCAGGTCTGTTGCTCTTTGTTTTTTGCTATTAAGTGTCCAGCTTTCTCTTGTAGTCTATGCAGCTTTTTCTTTTTGTTGACAATAAGGAGTTTCTGGAGTCTTTTGTAAGATGGATGGAGCTCCTTTACCATCTCCTGCCCATCATTTCCAAGGAGCAGGATGAGGTCTTGGATCTCTCTTTGCGTGTTCTTCTTGATGTTGTAGAAAATTTGGATTAAGTAGTTTCTTATCCTTGCAGATGTCCTAAAATAAAGTTGCTCTGCAAACCGAGTATTATAAGTTTGTCTGGTTGGATTCCTTATCATGATGCCTTTTGGGATAAGATTTTTCTTTTTGTATTTCGTTAAGAAGAAGATGTTGCTGTCCATGTGTGCCAGTTTCTTCCACCGGGTCTTCAATTCCATGTAGTAGCAGTACATTTCAGTGTCTTGTATATCTGTAGTACTGGGGTGTTGTACCGTGTTAGCCATTAGGAATGTAGAGTAAAGTCAGTAATAGAACAACACAGATGTTCCTGTAGCGGCCCACTTCAACAGCCACGGACACTGTGAGAGGGACTTTAAAGTCACAGGGCTTATGGGCAACTTCAGAACACAGCAAGAGAGAAAAGAATGGGAAGTTAAAGTCAGGCTAAAATTTAACACATCCATATTACTAACCGAGAGTGGTAAACCGGATATGGAAGCAGGTACATGCCCGTGGACGCAGGAGACATAGTGCGCAGGTGCCACACAAAGCCCCCCCGCCCCAGAGTGAAACGGGAGAGAAGTAATATGGAAGCAGGTACATACCCATGGATGCAGGAGACATAGTAAAACAAGAGTCAACACCCCGCCCCAGAGTGAAACGGGACACACTATGGAGTCCACAAAGGTTCACACATCAAACCTGAGATAGTACGGGCACGCGTCTGAAACCGCGGAAGCAAAACTGTCTTGGCTCCAAAACCAAACAGCTCAACAACTAACACAGCTACAGCAATGAGCCCGCATGGACAGATATAATGAACGTAGACGCCTACAACGCGCGTCTCAAACTGCGGAGGCAAAGCAGGCACGGGTTCAAAACGAAAGAGCTTGAGTGATCGAGATACAAAAACGAGCCTGCCTGGATATAATTAATGAACGCAGGCGCCTACAACATGCGTCTGAAATGCCGCAAACCAGGCAGGCATGGCTCCAAAAAGAAAGAGCTTGACTAACTGAGATACAAAGTGAAACGGGAAACACTACGGAGTCCGCAGTGGTCCACAATGCACCGCATAACAGTACGGAAGGAGCTCCGTATTAACAGTGGGGGGCCCCAGAGTGATACGGGCGAACGCTCCGTATTAAACGTATGTCATCCTCACACGTCCAAACTATACAGCATAGGTAAATCACATTACAGTGATGCATTATTGACAGTACAGTAAAGATCACAGTATCGCAAACAAATGGAAATTATTACTCGAAAAAGGGAAAATATAATCATCACGGACCAGGTGTCATTGAAACAAAAGCAGGATAAAGCGAGGTCAGAAATAAAAGACAGAGTAGAAAACAAAGTAAAACGTCATAAAGAGGTTAAAAAAGGGGGCCAAACACATGGAGAGCAGGTTAGAGATAATGAAAACTGCAGTTCAAAAGCTTCAAAAAAAACGTAGGCACGAAACACATGCAGAGCAAGATACAGAATACGAAAGCAGAAAAAAACAACAGGGTCAAAAAAAGAAAGTAAACATTGCATTAGCGCAAAGAAAGAGAACTTATTACTCGGAGAAATAAGGAAACATTGAATAGAGATCAAATATATGGACACAGGTGATATGTTAGAAGTATATATATATTGTAAGGCTTTGAAGTTTAAGTCAAGAGAATTTCAAAAACGGAGTTTACCTCACATGCATTTATTGGTTACTTTGCAAAAAAAATGATTAACTGCTGATGATGTGGATTGTTTTGTCTGTGCTGAAATTCTAAACAGAGAAACCTATCCTGAATGATTGGTACAAAGTCATTAAACTCATCTCACGGACCTCGTTTAAAAGATTCAGCACATTGGGACTCGAAAGACTCCAAATATTGTTTTTACAGAAGTTCAGAAATAAAAGTGAAACTAATGAAATAGCAACAATTCAAAGAAAAAAAAAATCTTAAAAGTGTGTAACTGGAAAAACAAAAACAGGGGTTGGCAAGCGAAGCGAGCAGGGGGCAAAGCCCCCTAGTTGCAACATGGTTTGAATAGAGACAAGAGTTTTATGGCCAGATATGAGGATTGTTGGCATCTCTCAGACTGACACAGACAGCTTGACTACAGGCCCACATTGTATGGAAAAACTCTTCAGAAACATCTAAAGACTTTGTTGGACAGTCATCATATCCAAAGATCTTGACCATACATTGTGCTTGTCTCTTGTTAAATTAACCCTAGCCTGAAGGAATGATTTCCCACTTAAAGATTTCCCAATGTTGTTTCTTGTCCTAGTGTGTATATAAACTCCAGTTTCTGTATTACATCTTGCCTGAAGAAGGGGCCTGAGTCCCCTTGAAAGCTTGCATATTGTAATCTTTTTAGTTAGCCAATAAAAGGGGTCATTTTGCTTGACTTTTCACTGCATTCATAATGGCTAACACGGTACAACACCCAAGTACTACATTCAGGTACTGAAATTTCAGTCTTGTGAACGTCTGAGCTGTGAGTGGTTTGTGATTTTATTATCATGATGAGTATATTTGATACCTCATGTCCCCTGCTGGTGTGACCGTGTGTGTGTGTGCGGGTGTTACACAAGTGCTGGCTCACTTTCATTCTTCTTTCTCCTTTTTCCTGTGCACTTGTTGTTGTCCATTCTTTTATTTCTCTGTTTCTCTAAGTATCTTATTTGTTTTTCTAATTCACTTTCCTCTGGTCCTAAGACAACACATTTTGCTGTAAATAGGAGAGTGAAAGAGAAGAATGGGAGTTCTGGAGTGAGGCATGATGGGCAAAAATGAGAACAAAATACATCAAAGAAGAAAGAGAAATACTGAGAGAACAAAAGAGTGTAAAAAAAAAACAAACAAAAGGTTTAAGATGAATTAGAAATACACTGTGCCACAAAGCAAGTCCTGATTGTAAAAAGAGAAACTGGTGGGCATTGACCCCCCAAACAGCTGTAGAGGTCCAACCTATAAATATCGATATGGACACTGGAATGATGGCTGGGAAATCGGGGTATTCAGTGATGGCAGAACCGATGTCAAGTCTCTGGTGGGGTAAGCGATGTGGAGTGTGTAGAGTAGAATATCCCCACAGAGAAGATTTCATCAAGAATCGGACTGAGCAGACACGTTTACACCTCAGTAACTGACGAGTTCCTAGTCAGCTTTAGAAGTTTATTTGCTGGACTTCCAAGTGTTACCCACTAGAGAAAACTTGAAAGGTTTAACAGTGTCACAAAGACCAGACACAAGAGTCGTAAAAAGGTTTGGGGCAGCCACCCGTATATTTTGTATCCTGGCTGCAAAGTTGCAAAAATCTTATACAGCACTGCTGTGCACAAAACCGAGTCCAAAACAGAACTGAGGGAACAGGGAAAAGGTGGAGACTTTTAAAGGGGAAGACGGGACGTTAGATCGCAGGGGTCCGGCTCATAAGGGTCTTCAACCATTGGCTCGAGCCCGGACGTGACATCACAGGGGCCAGAGCCAGCAAGGTCTTCTTCCATTGGCTCGGACCCGGAAGTGATGTCAAGAGGGCCAGGTGGAATCTCCCATGAATGGTCTTCAGGAAAGGGAGAAAGAGAGTCAGTGCACTCTGCCACCTCCCGGTCTGATTCAAGCCCTTTAGCTGCCTCCCATGCACACGTGTGTGACAACAGTAAAAAGGAATTTAAAACTTTATTATCCTTAACTCTGTTTCATTTAGAACATAAATGTTCTTAACATCTTCATTAAGAAAAAAATATATATGGACAAGAATCAAACAAAACGTAGAAGGCAAGCGTGCTCACCATCACCCCACCATCTCACCCAGCATGCTGCTGTTTCTCTGTCTCGGTTCTCTGACTCCAAAGTGCACCCCAATAAATAACTAATCCACATAAATAATCCACTCTAAAATGCAGTGCTTGTGGACAATACAAACACTTCAGCAGAAGTTAAAAAGCCCAGTCTAAATCCATGCAGATATCGACTCCTGTTCCATTTCTTCCAGCCCAGCACATCTTTCTCCAGCCGTCTCCCCAGTTCACCACATCGGCCTTTCTCAGCTGGCGGAGACCCCTCTCAGCTCTCTGCCCAGGCTCCTTTGATCCACTGACCGATGACCTGCAGAATGTCGATGGAAAACAGCTGAGCCAACAATCCACTCACCTGACCACCAACATCCCGCAGCAACGCCGCCTCACCGTGAAGCTCCCACTCCCACACACACAGCATCACAAACCCCCTCCCACTACAAACAGCGTCCGAGTACACATCTGATAAAACTGTTACATGAACAGACTCCCCAGCACTGATCCTAATGTTTGTCTCTTCAGATGTCCCCTCTCTCTGCTCTCGGGTTCGTTTGTCTAACTGATTCTCTCTTCCTGCCTCCCCTCTGACAGAGACGATGGCCGAAGCCCTGCTGTTTGTAACACAGGATGACTTCACCTGCTCAATCTGTGTGGAGACCCTGACTGACCCCATTGCCATCCCGTGTGGTGACAGTTTTTGTATGCAGTGCCTCACTGACTACTGGGATCTAAGACAAGAGTGCAGATGTCCTCAGTGCAGAAGGACCTTCACTACGAGGCCTGAGCTGCACATAAACACAGTGCTGAATGACGTGGTGAAGAAAATAAAGAAGCAGACACTCAGTCCTCTTCTGTATCCGAGTGATGACGGCCCTGGAGACTTGGAGTGTGACATCTGTACTAGGAAGACGTCCAGAGCAGTGAAGTCCTGTCTGACCTGCATGGTCTCCTACTGTCAGTTTCACCTGCAGCCCCACTTTGAAATAGCGGCCTTGAAGCACCACAAGCTGACTGATCCAGTTAGAAATCTGAAGGAGGAGATCTGTGCGAAACATCAGAAGAGTCTGGAGATATTCTGTAAAACTGATGAGACGTGCATCTGTGTGATGTGTGTGGTGAATGAACACAATGGGCATAGAATGGCGGAACTGGAGAGAGAGAGAGAGGAACAACAGGTGAGTGGGGTCTAGTGTTTAATAAAAAAAATGAAACCAAAGACGTTAAGGGACTTCTAGCAGTAGTTTGACAGAGACATCTAGGCATCCATTTGAGGAGAATAATTGTTCTTGTCTATGATGGTAGGGACCTGGAGTCTATTCTGGTGAGACTGTGCAGGAGACATAATGTGTCTGATGGCGGAATTTATTAGAGTGCAGGAACACTTTGGAAATCAGAGTTCAGAGAAATGTGTGCATGATGTACAGTTTGGAGCTTTACATATTATAACTGTGGTTCATCGAGAGAAAGATGGAATGACACCACGTAATTAACAGATGTGGAAGAGACAGACAGACAGACAGACAGACAGACAGACAGACAGACAGACAGACAGACAGACAGATAGATAGATAGATAGATAGATAGATAGATAGATAGATAGATAGATAGATAGATAGATAGATATGAAAGGTACTCTATAATAGATGAGTAGGTAGGTAGATAGATAGCACTTTGTTTGTTGTAATGGGAAATTTAGTTTTTAGAGAAAATCAAAAAATATAGAAATAGAACAGAAATAAACCTCACAAACAGACACAAAAATTACAAAAAAAGACAAAAACTGTGTATTACGGTTGGTGTAAAGGAGCCCCTTGACACACTTGTGCTGAATATTTGGTTGGCTGAATGTCCTCATGTTGGTGCAGCGTTGTTCATAATGGCGCTCAGCTTTGTCTTCATTCTCGCCTCCTCTACGACCTCCAAGGGTCCTGAGTTTCTCCCATAACTGTGCCTGCCTTCTTGATCAGTTTGTAGAAGTGATGTCCTTGAAGTGATGTTGCCAAACAGCCTACCACACTGGCCATCACAGAGTTGTAGAAGATGTGAAGGATGTCACCTTCTACATTGAAGGAACAAGGTCTCCTAAAGAAAACTGCTCTGCCCTTTCTTCTCTAGTTACTCCGTGTTCCAAGACCAGTCCAACCTGTAATTGATGTGGACCCCCAAGTACTTGTAGGAGTGGACCGCCTCTACATCCACTTGAATGGTGACATAGAGGCTCTCTGGTGCAGTGAAGGTCAATAACCAGTTCCTTGATTTTACTGGTGTTTAGATGCTGACAATTCTTCCCCTGACTCCATTCCTGTGATTCATCCCCCTTATCAATACACTCCATAAGTGCAGAATCAGCTGAGAATTTGAGCAGGTGACTTGATCTGCTGTTATGTTTCTAGTCAGAGGTGTACAGTGACTAGTAATGGAGACAGGCCTGTTCACATGGTGGTCTGCCTGACAGACAGTCCATCATCCAGGACCCCACAGACTCACCCACCTGCATATCTCTGAGCTGACCCCTTAACATGGATGGCAGAATCATATTTAAGGTGCTGGAGAAATCAAAACACATAATCCTCACAGCGCTGCCAGGTGAGAATAAGCCTTGTGGAGCAGACAGATAACTGCGTCCTCCACTCCAACCGTTGTTAGGTCAACTGCAGTGGGTCCAGGTGGTCTAAAACAAGAAGTCTTGCATAGTCCGGGACCAGCCTCTCAAAGGTCATCGTGATGTCAGACATAAGGACCACTGGTGTGTAGTTTGTCGATGAAGAGGCGTTTGCCTTCTTTGGAACAGGAACGATGCAGGTGTCCCACAGCAGTGGCACTTTCTGGACCCTTAGGGATAAACTGAACAGGTCTAGGAGTCCATGTTTGTGTCTTATTGTGGGCTGTGTACTGTCCAGCCATGTTGAATTTCCAAAGGACATTTATTAATACACATCAGTACGATGGCTACTTATGAAATAAAATATTTGCTTGAATGTTTTGCATTTAGGGTTTTGTTTGGTATTTAGCCTTTTAATTTAATTTTTTTTATATTTTTATTTTATTAATTTTCATTGTAATCATTCCATACAAACAGATCCATTTATAACCCAACAAATTTGAAAACAAATCAAACCCCATCCCTGAGAAGGAGAGCTTAGCTAAAGGAAAATTTCTTTAAGCTTTTTAATAAGGCAACATTAGACAAAAGAAGGGGAGAAGTAAATATCTATATAAATAAGAGATGGAGAAGGGAGTTAAATACAATAATAGTTAATTCTCTTATTCTAAAATAATATTGATTAAATCCTGCCAAGTTTTGAAAAAGTTTTGTACAGATCCTCTAACTGAAAATTTGATTTTTTCCAATTTCAAATAATATAAAACATCAGTTTCCCACTGACTTATAAGAGGAGAATTAGGATTCTTCCAATTTAACAAAATAAGTCTGCGTGCCAAGAGTGTAGTGAATGCAATCACCGTTTGTTTGTCCTTCTCCAATTCAAGTCCATCTGGAAGGACACCAAACACAGCTGTTAGTGGGTTAGGAGGGATTGTGATACTAAGGCTGTCTGAGAGGCACTTAAAAATCTTTGTCCAAAATGATGTTAGTTTGGTGCAGGCCCAGAACATGTGACCCAGTGAGGCAGGAGCTTGGTTGCAGCGCTCGCAGGTCGGATCCTGGCCTGGAAACATTTTGGACAGTTTTAAGCGAGACAGATGAGCTCGATATATAATTTTTAGTTGAATAATTCTATGCTTTGCGCATATAGAACTCGAGTGAATTCTCTGCTTTGCTACCTTCCACTCCTTTTCTGATATATTGATTAAGAGATCTTCTTCCCAATGTCCTCTTGGGTCTTTGAAAGGTAGGGACTCTAATAGGATTTTATATAATGTGGAAATGGTGTTTAATTCCTCGGCATCGAGCAGTATTTTTTCCAGTATTGTGGAGTGTGTGAGGTGGGGAAACTCGGGCAATTTCTGTTTAACAAAATTTCTAATTTGAAGATAGTGAAAGAAATGTGTAGCTGGGAGGTTGAATTTTGAACGTAATTGTTCAAAAGATGCAAATATGTTGTCTATATAAAAATCTTTGAGCATTTTAATCCCAAAACTTTCCCAGGTATTAAAAACTGGATATGTTTGCGAGGGTTGAAAGAGGTGGTTTTCTTGCAGAGGTGCCACTGATAAAAGATTTTCCATCTTAAAATGCTTTCTAATTTGGTTCCATATTCTGAGTGAGTAAAGCACAATTGGGTTATTAGTATATTTGCGATAACTTTCATTTATTGGAGAGCAAAGCAGGGAATATAAAGAAGTACTACAGGATTTTACTTCTATTGCAGACCAAGCCTGTGTATGTGCATTTATTTGTGTCCAGGTTTTTATGGCTTGTATGTTTGCTGCCCAGTAATAAAACTGAAAATTAGGTAAAGCCATGCCACCTTCTGCCTGAGGTCTTTGTAGGGTCGCTCTTCGGATACGTGGGTGTTTTGAGTTCCAAATGAATGAGGTTATTATTGAATCTAACTGTTTAAAAAACGATTTATTGATATATATTGAAATGTTTTGAAATAAAAAGAGAAGTTTAGGAAGGATATTCATCTTAACAATGTTAATTCTTCCGGCTAGAGTGAGATGAAGGGTTGACCATCTATGCAAGTCTTGCTTAATTTTTTCCATACAGACGCCAAAATTTTGTTGATAAAGAGCTTTATGTTTACTTGTGATATTTACCCCTAGGTATTTAAACTGATCTGCTATGGTAAAAGGTAGGGTGTCTAATTTAATATTATATGCTTGTGAGTTCACTGGAAAGAGTATACTTTTATTCAGATTAATTCTAAGACCAGATATCTTTTGAAATTCTGTTAGTGCTGTTAAAACAGCAGGGACAGTGTTTTCTGGGTCCGATATATATAAGACCATATCATCTGCATATAGAGAAATTTTCTGTTCCAGTCCTTCTCTGACAATCCCCTTTATCTGATGAGAATTTCGGCAGTGAACCGCCAGTGGTTCAATAGCGATTGCAAACAACAGTGGCGACAAGGGACATCCTTGTCTGGTACCACGTTCTAGTTTAAAGTAGTCTGAGCAAATTTTATTAATACAAACTGAAGCTTCTGGACTGGTATACAGTAGTTTAATCCAAGCACAAATATTCGGGCCAAACCCAAATTTCTCCAATGCAGTGAAAAGGTAATTCCATTCGATCATGTCAAATGCCTTTTCTGCGTCTAATGATAGTAATATCTCTGGGGTGTTTGATTTTGCTGGTGAATATATAACATTAAACAAGCGTCGGAGATTTGAAGATAGATGTCGGCCTTTAATAAATCCAGTTTGATCTTGTGATATTACCGAGGGCAGCACTTTCTCCATCCTTCTAGCTAGGATTTTTGAGAGTATCTTAACATCATTATTCAGGAGTGAAATTGGTCTATATGATGCACATTGTAACAAGTCCTTATTTTGTTTAGGAAAGACGGTGATTAATGCTTGTCGAAATGTTTGAGGTAGTATTTGGTGGTCTTTAGCTTCTGTAAATGTTACCAATAAGAGTGGAGCTAGCTGAGTGGAGAATTTCTTATAAAACTCTACGGGGTAACCATCAGGGCCTGATGATTTCCCGCTTTGTAGTGACTTTATAGCGTCTAGTAATTCTGTTAGCGTTAGAGGTTTATCTAGTTCCTCAGCACTTAAAGCATCTATTTGTGGTATTTGTGAATTATCCAGAAATGCATTAGATTGCGTGTTGTCTTCTTTGGGCTCAGTGGAATATAAAGACTTATAGTAATCTCTAAATGTGTGCATTATTTTATTATGGTCGATGATTTCTTCTCCATTCTTGTTGGTGATTACTGGTATTGCATTGTGAACTTCTTGTTTATGAATTTGTTGAGCTAAAAGCTTATTAGCTTTTTCTCCGTGTTCATAGTAATGCTGTCTAGACTTATAAATAAGTTGTTCAGTTTCTTTAGTTGTTAAGATGTTAAGTTCTGTATGCAAGGCCTGCCTTTTCCTGTGAAGAGCTTCACTTGGACGCCTGGCTTGTTCTTCATCTATTCTAGTAATTTCATTTCTTAGCTCTGACACTTTCTTGGTTTCTAATTTATTTCTATGGGAAAGATATGAAATAATCTGGCCTCTTAGGAAGGCCTTTAGAGTTTCCCAGAGTGTTCCTGCAGAAACCTCTGTAGACATGTTTGTCTCTAGGAAGAAGCTGATTTGTTTGGATATAAATTCTGTGCAGTTCTCGTCTGCCAATAAAAGAGGGTTAAGACGCCATCTGCGAGGTGAGTACGAGGGGCTTATTGATTTTAGCTCCAAGACTAGAGGGGCATGGTCAGAGATAACAATTGTGTCATATTTGCATAATTTAATTGTAGGCAGGAAATTATTATCTATAAAAAAATAATCAATTCTTGAGTAGCTATAATGCACTGGTGAGTAGAACGAATATGTTCTTGAGTTTGGGTTAAGAAACCTCCAGGGGTCTGATAAGTTGTGATCCTTTAAAAACTGTGTAATTATCTTTGCAGTATTAGATGTCGTCCCCCCTGTCACAGGAGTCCTATCTAAGAGTGGATTTAAAACACAATTAAAGTCCCCAGCCATTATAATTTTATGAGTGTTCACACTGGGAATGGATGCAAATAGATTTTGCATGAATTCCTTATCATCAACATTGGGTGCATAAACATTTATCAAAATCATTTTACTGTTATATAAGTTGCCCATGACCATCACATATCTCCCTTCAGGGTCCGACACTACCTCTGATGCTACAAAAGGAACTGTTCTATGTATGAGAATTCCCACCCCTCTAGTTTTCTTTATAAAGCTAGAATGGAACATTTGGCCAGTCCAGTCTTTTTGTAATCTGAACTGATCCTTGGTTAGTAAGTGGGTCTCCTGTAAAAATACTATTTTAGCGTTTAAGCCTGTTAGGTGAGAGCATACTTTCTTTCTCTTTAATTCGTGATTCAGGCCTTTAACATTCCAGCTCACAAAGTTAACTGTCCCATCATGGAGACATTGATTCTGAGTTTTTAATGTCATTTTATAGTTTTAATTGGTAATATGGCAGTTTTAATCTTAGTTTCAAGATTCCCCAGGAGTTGTTGCATGTTAGCCTGTTGCTGCATTGATATTTATAATTATAAGGATTATAAGAATAGATTAGATATAACCTGCTCTCCTTCTCTCCCCCCTTTATCCCCCCACCCCCCCATTTTGCCTCCCCACATGAGGCTAGACCCCACTTCGCGATGTTCCAGTCCTCTGACATACGAAGAGACAGAGCACGTCCAAAACAAAACAAACCCCACCCTGCAGCGGCGTTACAGAATTAAAACAGAGATATCTTTTACAGTTAAATCCTTAATACTATCTGCCGAAAATGTTCTCATTAACAATATTTAATCTTGAAATAATCTTCAGCGCTTTTAAGTTAAGATATTAAGGTTAAAAAAAAATTTAGCCTTTTGATTTGCGTATTTTTATGTCCTGTTTAGTATGTAACGATATTTCGGATATTTTGATATAATATGTAACTATATTTTTGATATTTTGGCATTGACTCCATCTTTATTGTCTTTTTTAACTGAGTTTATTTCTCCAACACGTTTCATTCATCATGTCATTTGGTGTTTCATGTTAAACTTTCTAAAACTCCTCAGCCTTACCTGGACTAGCATGTGTCACAGACAGCCCTTCTGACAAGACCACCTTGTCTGTTCTGCCCCTAATCTTAGCACCCCTGTCAGCCTACCCATACTGTTGCCTTTGTTCAGACATGGATAATGAAAACTGAATTCATGAAAACTCTAACAGCCTATCCACGTGTCCAAAGTGGACGAACACCTCCGAAACAAGAAAACAACACACCATATCTGTCACTGGAGAACACCTGTGTACCCCGGTGTAGCCCATTGGCACATGGGGTCCATGGATGTAGAATGGCATTTGTGATTCATGAAATGTCCTTCTGCTGCTCTGAGCTCTCCTCCACATCTCTAGCAGGCTCTCTTGTCCTTGTGTATTCTTCATGACCTCCTTGTATACCACTGACTGATTTGCACCTTTGTAACCCCCCGGCTTGTCTTGAAGGCCTTGCTCATCTTTATTGACCGTTTTCATTATGTAAAGCACTTTGAGCTACTTTTTGTATGAAAATGTGCTATATAAATAAATGTTGTTGTTGTTGTTGTTGTTGTCTCAGTTGCCAGTTCAAGTCTTCAGTACTTTCATAGCCGTCAATTTGGCCATCGCTAGTAATTGATGCTGAAGGTGGTCCTCTTTCACGACCAAAAGCAGCCCACCATACAGTAATTGGTTTCCTTATCTTTATCATTGAAATTTGAGTTTGTTAACTTTCAGCTGTCTTATTTCTTGAATTCATTTTTAAGAGGTGTTCGTTTTCTCTACGTTTTATTTCTGATGTGTTTTTCTTTTTTTTGATGCTGCTCATGATTTGTTGTCTGGTTTATCTGAGCTCAGTACATTGATCTTCAGACAGAACGTGAATCTGAAAGTTCATTCTCACAAGACCACCGCGTGTCTTCATGTGTGTCCAAACAGAAAGAGCTGGGGGCGATACATAGAGACATCAGGAGGAGAGTCAAGAAGAGCAAGAAGAAACAAAAGAAGATAAGGGGGGCGGTGAAGCAGATGAAGGTGAGTGGAATTAAAATGACATTTCATTTGAATAAAAGAGAAATAAATGAAACATAGAAGAGAGTAATAACATGTAGGGAGGGAGATGGAGAGAAGAATTTGTGTTGTGTCCTTCATAGCATGTCACTGTCCTCCATGATCTTCTATTCATTTGTGGTTCAGTTCAGACAGTGTGACCCCAACGTCCTTTGGATTTTCATCCACACTTTCATTTTCACCCCCTAACATGAACTCAAACTGCAGGTTGGCACAGGTGTTCTGAAGGAGATCAGTGGGCACAACCTTCCTTTTTGGCCGTTTCTAGTTCATTTTTCACAATTTTGTTTGACTCCATAACTTAAGGTGTTCCAGTGGTAGAGTGAGTGCAGTTTCGATTGTTGATTGTTCTTCAGACATTTGAGACGTCTTAAAAACGTCCTTACATATGAATCACAAAGACTCTAAAATATCAGTTTCCTCAGTAAACCGCTTGCCAGTTCCATGTCCCAGCTCAGTTCTGCTGCCTCACATATCTGGTGTCCTCCATCGGTGGTCCTTGTGCAGTTTGTGTTTTCTTTCTGTTATTTGTGGGTTTTCTTCCTTTGTTAATTGACAGCAACTCTATATCAGTCCATTATGATTGTGATGAGGGGTCTGTGTGGCCCTGGGTTTGACTGGCACACTATCCAGGGTTGCTTCTTGACAAGTTGAATTTTTGAGAAGGTGTTCATCCGGAACTTTTCACTTAAACTTTAACAAACTAATTTATTCAGCACAGACTCAACATTAAAGAGTTCAGTGCCATTGTGTTTGTTTAAAGTACTAAATATGGAAGGTTCAGACCACAGGGGCGTATCATCAGTTCAGAAAAAATGTCATTCAACAGGCCAATTAAGAGACGGATGAACTGAGTGGAGGTGACAGTCGAGGAACAGCAAATGAGCGGAGGAGGACAGCCATCCTGACAGACAGACAGACCACCAGAGTGGTTTAGGCCTTTATGCTCGTCTGCTCTTGCGGATTCTTTATAAAATTGCTGCATCGTAGTAAAATATGAAATTCCCCATCTAAGCCCAAGCCGACAGCTCACTAACACTTGTGGCGGATGGCCGGGTCCCATGCCCGGCCGGGATGCCCTTTTGATGTGTATTCAGGGGGAGCAGCCCTGGATGGTGCAGTACCTCCCTCTGGATGCTGGATGGCTGCCCCCCTGGGTTGGAACAGTGCTTCAGTTTCTTTCAGGGCTTTATGGGAGATGGAGTTCTCCTCAGCCCTGTTGGGATCTGGGGTGGCCGCCAGGGGGCATGGCATGGGTCCCTGAGCCCAGCTGGACTAATCTTCAGCCCCACCCGGGAGTGCAACCGGAAACAGGTGATCAAGCACCTGGAGCACTTTCTGGTGGGCCATAAAATGAGCCAGCAACCACCACTCAATGACCAGAGTCGGGTGGAAGGAGGACAAAGTTGTGGAGGAGTGGTGGTGAAAGAGAGAGGAGTGTTTTTGACTTTAGTGTTTAGGCTTGGGACTGTGTTGTACCTGTGGTATTCACGGGGAAGACAGGCCCCACAGGTGAAGAAAAATAAAACTCTTTATTTTATACGTGCCTCCCATGTCAAGTCTGTATATAGCGCCTTTCTTACACATATTTCTGAGACATTTCTTTAAGAATTGATTCCATTGATTTACATGTAATGAATGTTAAACTAGCATAGGGTTCAAATGTAACTCATTCAGACCCCTTTGTTCTGCAGCAAAATTTCAGACACGCGTTAAATCTCCTAATGTCTTCAGCCTTACCTGGACTGGTGTGTATCACAGGTAGAGCTTCTGAGGTGACCACTTTGTCAGTTCTCCTCTCCAGTTTAACACTAAACTCTTTGAATTTGCATCACACAACTGATAAGTCTGACCTTATGTATGTCATTTGTTGCATCCTGGACAATGACAAGTGAGCCACCAAAGACCCATCCACATAGGACTCGTACCTGTGCACCAGTAAATCTAAACCTTCAGCCCCAGGATGAAACCTGCACCTCAGTTTCACCCGGTGATTCAGTCCTGGCCTTCACTTCTTTTCTCTCTTTGTGTGCTGCTTTGGATGTGTCAGTTGGGACGTCTCATTCTTACCAACCGCCTGCTCCCTAACACCGCTGCTCACACATGGCCTGATTTCATGTCCTCCCTCCTTAAATGATCTCTTACCCATTCACTACCCTGCTAGAACAAACCCTCCCCTGCTTGACTGAGTGTGATGTAACTGAATTAAATAGCAAACTGTTTCCATACTTGAACGCCTTCTTCCTGCTTCTTCAAATGTCCTCATTGAGGTGTTCTGTTGTCAACTGTGTAAGCTTCTCACGTCAAGAACTGTACAAATCAATCCCTCAGCCTCTATAATATGAGGAACAAGCATGGGTACTGGTGCTGTCCGCCTACAATAATCTTCAGTATTTCAGTTACACTCCAACACCTGAAATGGACAGTCATCCTGGAGCCACCCTCAGGTGACAAATGAAAGAAGAAAAGATAGGAACTAAAATATGACAGCAACAAATGTCATCAATAAATTAGAATGGAAAAAAGTACAGCAAACAGAGATTTAATAAATATGCTAAATAGCCATTAGAATACAAATCTAGAGATAGATATTGAAAATGCGGTAGATCAAAGTCATCCGAAGTGAACAATAATTATTGTTGATTATAATCAGAGTGTCTACTTAAGGAAACGTGAAAGGTCATCCAGTTCATTTAAACTCGCTGGCTGAGCCATGTTGATCTTAGTGATCCAGTCGGCCTCTTTACGTACGTTACAGGAGACTATCGATGTCACCACATTGTGAAGTGGCCTGGTGATCTCTAGCGCCATACATTTCAAAGCTGTAATGGTGTTACACTTTTATAAAATGCCTGCAATGTTCTGTAGAGTTCTCAGGAATGTGGTGTCTGAGTGTCCCACCTAAAGTAATGGACAGGGGCATAATAGTAAGCAGAACACCCTTTCGGTACTGCAGTTTGGTCTGTGATGGATAACAGAAGCAACAAATAATGTTCAGGTTGCAAGGACTGGGGAAAACCTAACAGAAGTGTGAAAACGGAGGTCTGGAGTTAAAAATCCAATTTAAACCCTAAACCAGAACACAACTACTACACACAACTCTCCCCTTATTTTGCACAACTACCTTCCAACATGCAAGATTTTCTCCTTCTCCTCATCCTCTCCTGCTCTGCTCTAGGTCATTGTTGTCCTACTCCACTTTCAGCTCCAGCTTACCCTGCGCCGCAGGAGAGGCTCATTTTAAAGCTGAACTCTCTAGTATTTCCAGAAGGTGACAGGTCTACTCCAGACGCACCTCTGGGTATCAGACAAAATTCCTCAAAGCACAGTGGAGTTGTCCCCCAATACCTCACTCTAGCAGCTCAAACAAACCTCACAATGGCTACCTGTTCAGACTACTTATCCCACACAGCCCTAGGAATGCCCAAATGGGAGCACTGGCAGTGGGATGCCCCCACCTGGCAAATTCAGAGAACATGTTTCCCCAGGAGAAAATCTCCTACTGCCCTTCTATTATTCCACTTTTCTATTAAGGCAAAGAACCATGATCCACCTCAGATGTGATGCCAGCCCATCCAAATGATCCTTTACAACATCTAACTGCCAACAGAAGTGCCCTGTGACTGGTAATTCATGTTAGATAACTTAATTCAGTGTCTTTTCTCCATCCAACTAGATCTCTCTGGACAATGAAGTGGTGGAACATAAGAAAAGCTTTACTGATCTGATTTGCGGTCTTGAAGAAACCCAAGAGAAACTGATTGAGAAGTTCAGAGAACAAAAAAAGATAGAAATGGAGAAGGCTGAAGAAGTCATGGAGAAACTCGAGGGGGAGATCAAGGAGCTGGAGTGTAAAGGTGCTGAGCTGAAGGAGCTTTCGCAGACCAAAGACCACATCCGCTTCCTGCAGGTGAGGTGACACATCATTGGGAATCTGATCAGACAGGGGTGTGTGGCACCTGAGAACATTTAGAGAGAAATTGAAAACATCTGAGGAGTTTGTACAACATGACAAGAACGGACCATTCAGCCCAATGCAGATTGTCTTTTTATACTCACCTAAAATTTCTAATAGGTCTGTTTACAAAAGTCTTTGAGTTGCTGCTTCCATCTGCACCTCAGGATAATTTGTTAGTTTGCCGGAAATTTACGCCTAACTAACTCCATTTTAAAATATAACATCTAATAAAAGATCACACCAACTTTCTTCATATCTTTGAACACTACTGTCAGGTCACTTCCTCACATCTCTGTTCTTAAACTGATGAGACATTCAAGTCCTTCAGCATTTCGTCCCAGTTCAGACCCCACAGTCCAGTCTCATCACTCTTCTCTCGACTTTATGTTCTGCCATTAAGTCATTTATCAAACAGGGATACCAAACCGGCACACAATATTCAATATATTTGGACTCCCAGCTCCTGAAACACTACATGGTCTGAGGTGTGTGGACTGCCCTTCTAATTAGTGAGTTCAGCTATTTCAGCCTCCCCATAGACTAACACAGGCTGGAGAATGGGGTGCACTGAAGAGCGTGTGACTTTCAGCATGGCACCGGC
The DNA here is from genome assembly GCF_900747795.2 of Erpetoichthys calabaricus. Lineage (NCBI taxonomy): Eukaryota > Metazoa > Chordata > Cladistia > Polypteriformes > Polypteridae > Erpetoichthys > Erpetoichthys calabaricus. The sequence goes on along the minus strand of NC_041396.2, from coordinate 313,438,149 downwards.
ATAGGATGCCACATTTAGAACAAGTTGGTTTGCTAAATTGCATCCTTGGTCAAGTGCAAGTGCTGTAAGTGTAAAGTGGACATGTACAAGAGTTAAAAACAACAGCTCAGGTGTAAAGTAGGAGAATACAAAAAATCTGTGATGTAAGGCCAAATGTAAGGCACATAACATATCATCGGTCTTTGGGTGCAGCACTCACTATTGAACTCCAAACTGGCTCAGGAATCAACATCAGCACAGAAACTGTTTCTCTGGAGCTCCACTAAACCATGAGCACTACCAAGTACCAACTGGAGCGGTGTCTGGGGCAGTGGAAACACATACTCTGGAGTGATAGATTATGGTTCACAATCTGGCAGTCTGCTTGGTGAATCTGGTTTGGTGGGTGCCAGGAGTACGCCACCTGGTAACAGTCTGGAGAAGGTCAAAAAAGAAATGTTTTGGAAGAACTTCACTGGCCTTCAAAGGGCTCTGACCTTAACTCTATTGAACAGTTTTGGGATTGAATGGAATGGTGACCTTAAGCCCAGCATTGTCACCAAGCATCTAGGCTGACATTTTTAATGCTTTTGTGAGTGAATCGAAGCAAATCGTGGCAGCCATGTCCCAAAATCCAGTGGAAATTCAGTGGAAAAGAGTGGATGCTAAAACAACAAAGTTGGGCAAGCAACTCCATGTTAATGCCCATAGGTTTAGAATGAGATCTTCAGCAAACACATATGGGTATGATGTGTGGGTGTCCACATTCTTTTGGCCATGCAGTGCATATAGTACATGCATCATGGACACCATATCACCCAACTTTGTCTGGTGAATGGTGATCTCTTCTCAGTTTCACTTTCTAGCTGCAGATCTACCATTGTATAATTATAATAATAATAATTCAACAATTCTAAATGCTGGTGCTGTGCCCCTGTGTATCATATTTGGTTTGCCTGTATGAATGAGTCTATAACAGTGGGCACAGAGAACAGTGACATAAAACTTAACAATAAAACATATTATAACAAGCCACCCTTTGTCACTGGATCTATGACAAAAAAAAACAATACTTGAAAGTCATATCCACAAATCAAAAGGTACTAGATCCCTCTTTACATTGTAGACATTTCAAAATCATTTGTGGAAATGTGAGGTGTAATACCACTATAGCTTTGTTCATCTAATATCAGCGTAAATATTAACAATGACAAGTTACAGTACATTTGTACAAACAGTTACATTCAACATGGTGTTACTACATAGTGATCATTATATCTCATCAGTTGTATCATAGCATTATAATTCTATATAGCATCTTAATGGATTCCACTATTCTTTGGTACTCATAATATTTCTAAATTCAGTATGTTGCTATACAGTGGTGTGAAAAACTATTTGCCCCCTTCCTGATTTCTTATTCTTTTGCATGTTTGTCACACAAAATGTTTCTGATCATCAAACACATTTAACCATTAGTCAAATATAACACAAGTAAACACAAAATGCAGTTTGTTAATGGTGGTTTTTATTATTTAGGGAGAAAAAAAATTCCAAACCTACATGGCCCTGTGTGAAAAAGTAATTGCCCCCTGAACCTAATAACTGGTTGGGCCACCCTTAGCAGCAATAACTGCAATCAAGCGTTTGCGATAACTTGCAATGAGTCTTTTACAGCGCTCTGGAGGAATTTTAGCCCACTCATCTTTGCAAAATTGTTGTAATTCAGCTTTATTTGAGGGTTTTCTAGCATGAACCGCCTTTTTAAGGTCATGCCATAGCATCTCAATTGGATTCAGGTCAGGACTTTGACTAGGCCACTCCAAAGTCTTCATTTTGTTTTTCTTCAGCCATTCAGAGGTGGATTTGCTGGTGTGTTTTGGGTCATTGTCCTGTTGCAGCACCCAAGATCGCTTCAGCTTGAGTTGACGAACAGATGGCCGGACATTCTCCTTCAGGATTTTTTGGTAGACAGTAGAATTCATGGTTCCATCTATCACATCAAGCCTTCCAGGTCCTGAAGCAGCAAAACAACCCCAGACCATCACACTACCACCACCATATTTTACTGTTGGTATGATGTTCTTTTTCTGAAATGCTGTGTTCCTTTTACGCCAGATGTAACGGGACATTTGCCTTCCAAAAAGTTCATCAGTCCACAAGGTATTTTCCCAAAAGTCTTGGCAATCATTGAGATGTTTCTTAGCAAAATTGAGACGAGCCCTAATGTTCTTTTTGCTTAACAGTGGTTTGCGTCTTGGAAATCTGCCATGCAGGCCGTTTTTGCCCAGTCTCTTTCTTATGGTGGAGTCGTGAACACTGACCTTAATTGAGGCAAGTGAGGCCTGCAGTTCTTTAGACGTTGTCCTGGGGTCTTTTGTGACCTCTCGGATGAGTCGTCTCTGCGCTCTTGGGGTAATTTTGGTCGGCCTTCCACTCCTGGGAAGGTTCACCACTGTTCCATGTTTTTGCCATTTGTGGATAATGGCTCTCACTGTGGTTCGCTGGAGTCCCAAAGCTTTAGAAATGGCTTTATAACCTTTACCAGACTGATAGATCTCAATTACTTCTGTTCTCATTTGTTCCTGAATTTCTTTGGATCTTGGCATGATGTCTAGCTTTTGAGGTGCTTTTGGTCTACTTCTCTGTGTCAGGCAGCTCCTATTTAAGTGATTTCTTGATTGAAACAGGTGTGGCAGTAATCAGGCCTGGGGGTGGCTACGGAAATTGAACTCAGGTGTGATACACCACAGTTAGGTTATTTTTTAACAAGGGGGCAATTACTTTTTCACACAGGGCCATGTAGGTTTGGATTTTTTTTCTCCCTAAATAATAAACACCATCATTTAAAAACTGCATTTTGTGTTTACTTGTGTTATATTTGACTAATGGTTAAATGTGTTTGATGATCAGAAACATTTTGTGTGACAAACATGCAAAAGAATAAGAAATCAGGAAGGGGGCAAATAGTTTTTCACACCACTGTATGTACCCCACCCTTTGGTGTCTGATCCCTTGTTATAAGTTATAATAGTTGTAACATAACTCATATGCTATTCTGGATCGATTGCTATGATTATTACTTGTTCTTGAACTAGTATTATTGCATAATTGTACATTATTTATATCCTTCCCAACTTCACTATTGGATGTTTTATTCCCATTCAATTTTACAATTTAAACATTACTGGTGGTTAATTATGCATATCCTCATACCTTTGAGCCCCTCTTATAACATTTTCAAGTCTATCTCTAAGCTTTCTATATTCATGCCTTGTCCATCCCAATGGTTTGTAGATAAAGTCTTTTGCTTGGTGGCTTTGCAGATTCTTCTGTACAAATGTATGACTGTTTCAGGAAACTAAAATCTTTCACTATTGTTGGAAATAAGAAAATGTAAACAGTCCTGTTGCCATTAGAGAGCTCATGAGATGCACACATGGTGACTGTCCATTTTTTGCAGAGGAACACTTCCCTCTAGGCTTGCCCTGCATTCAGTAGTCATTCATGGGAGCCTTCAACAGCTGTCATCTCACTTCAGTGGCATTTTACAGCCTGTTTCTGTTAGCTTCCATATAACTTAGTTTTGCAGCAAAAATGTCTGCACACAGCATGGCTTCAAACCTACTCAGCTGGACAATCTTTCTTTGCTTCTGCACTTCTTCCACTCTGGAAAAGCAAATCATTTCTTCACCAGCTATTATCAGGTATGTGCAGCAGTTCAAAAATCATTAGTACAGTCTTTTTTAAATCTTCATTTCGTATAACACCACCTTCTCGTCATTGATAAAACTTTTTACCACTGGCTTGGAGAGACTTTGGCACCATTAAATTGAGTGGCCAAAACTAAAATACTTGCTAGGCTAAAATAAAAGAAGGGTGAAAAGTAGAGCAAATACATAACATAAAACAATTCTTTATCAATCATATGTATAATATAATGCAGCACTATTAATGGCAATTCTAGACCCGTAGTTCTCAGTTTCATATCATAAATAACAGTTAGAGATAAATTAAATATGACAAATTATTACATTTAAACTAGGCTAATGAAAATGTTTCTTCAGTAGAATAATACACTAATCAAAATTAAAAGATTACATCAGTTATACATTACAGGATGTTACATAGTTGAACTTTGAGTGTTTTCATTTTTGTCTAAACAAAAATCTTACAATGTCTAATACCATAGAACAAACTGTAGCTTATCTTAATCAAGAGAAATCTTTTAAATATCTTTAAAATATTACAACAGCACAGTTCATATAGACTAATGGTTCTAATGTATAACTGAACATTCTATTTAGCTAAGTGCATTATCACTGAGCATTGACCTTAATATATTGATATAATAACAAATCTTCATAAAATTAATCACTTACAGAGACAAATCAATACATGCATTCAATTCTAATACATTTTGTAATTACTGAAGTGATAATAATAATCATTTGTTATACATCAAATTATATAAACCCTCTATACTGTTTTTATATGAAGACTAGAGAAATAAATCAGTCAAGTTTAAAAATAGGAACATTTTAACCTTTCTTACACTTGCACTAATCAGCATGCAAGGAAAATAATTCCAATCACTGCTGTTCATTAATCTATGATTGATAAACATTCACCACCCTTTGGTCAGATTATTTAATTTCTCTGCCCAAACTTGTTATTAAGCTATGTCTTGCAGCTTTGTATAGGAATAAAATAATTTGTGTTTCATATGGTTTTGATGAATCTGTAGCAAAAAAACAACATCTATAGGCCTGAGTTATATTTTATGCTTATAATACTTTTTTTGAAATTCAGATTTTAAATTCTTACTCTTTAACTGACTGTGTGACTGGCTGTCTTTTTGCCTCGCAAGGGCATGGGTCATCTATTTAAACCTGCATCTGTTTGTAGGCTTCAAAAACATTCCAGGCTTCACTTAACCTTAAACACAGCCCGCATTATCAATATTCTTATGATCACTTTTCTCAACTTTAATTGTTAACATTTTTAGACAGTACATGTATTACTAAAACAATTAAATTTGAATATGATTCCCGATTATGTTATTACTAGGGGGCTTTGCCCCCTGCTCGCTTCGCTCGCCAACCCCCCATGTATGGTTTTCCGGATACACACTTTTAAGATTGTTGCTATTTCATTAATTTCACTTTTATTTCAGAAGTTACGTAAAAACAATATGTGAAATCCTTCGAGTCTCAATGTGGTGAATCTTTTAAATGAGGTCTGTGAGAGATGTGTTTAACGACTTTGTACCATAATTCAGGATAGGTTTTGCAATTTCAGCACAGACAAAGCGATCCACATCATCAGCAGTTAATAATTTTTTTGGAATGCGGTAAAACACATTTTTGAAATTTTCTGACTTAAACTTCAAAGCCTTATAATATTTACATACTTCTGACATATCACCTGTGTCCATATATTTGATTCCTATTCGCCTTTTAGTTATTTCTCAGAGTAATAATTTCTCGTTGTTTGCGCTAATGCAATGTTTACTTTCGTTTTTTGACCCTGTCGTTTGTTTCTGCTTTCATATTCTGTATCTTGCTCTGAATGTGTTTCGTGCTTACGTTCTTGTTTGAGTCTTTTGAATTCCAGTTTACATTATCTCCAACCTGCTCTGCATGTGTTTGGTATCCTTGCTTTATAACCTCATTATGACGTTTTACTTTGTTTTCTACTCTGTCTTTCGCCTACCCCTGGAGTTTTGGACCCGTGCCTGCTGTGCCTCCGTAGTTTCCGACACGCGTTGTAGGCACCTGCATTGTTTTGAATCTGTGCTTGCCTTGCTTCTGTGGTTTGAGACGCGCGTTGTAGGCGTCCACGTTCATTGTATTTGTCTATGTGGGCTCGTTTCTGTAGCTCTGCGTTGTAGGTGCCCACGTGTATTGTTGTTATCCATGCGGGCTTGTTTTTGTAGCTTCGTTTGTGGAGCTGTATAGTTTTGGAGACGTGATCGTGACTCCAGTAGTTCTCCGTTGTGTACCGTTAGTAAAATGAATAATTGCACTTACTGTTAATACGGAGCGATTTCTGTGGTTGTACTGTCAATAATGCATCACTGTAATGTGAGGGTGACGTACATTTAATACGGAGCGTTCGCCCGTGTCACTCTGGGGCCCCCCACTGTTAATACGGAGCTCCTTCCGTAGTATTATGCAGTGCATTGTGGACCACTGTGGACTCCGTAGTGTTTCCCGTTTCACTTTGTATCTGCCCGTGCCTGCTTTGCCTCCGCAGTTTGAGACGCGCGTTAGTTGTTGAGCTGTTTGGTTTTGGAGCCGAGACAGTTTTGCATCAGTTGTTTCAGACGCACATACGTACTATCTCGGGTTTGATTTGTGAACCTTCGCGTTGACTCCTCTTGGCATGTACCTGCTTCCATATTACTTCTCTCCCGTTTCACTCTGGGGAGGGGGGCTTTGTGTGGCGCCTGCGCACTATGTCTACTGTGTCCACGGGCATGTACCTGCTTCCATATCCGGTTTACCATTCTCGGTTAATAATACGGATATTATTACATGGGACGTCTCTCATCTTTTAGGGTTTCTCTTCACATTATTAAATGGTCAGCTGACACACACCGTCTTACAAATAACATGAACAAGCATTTGCTAGCCCAGACTCTGAATAAGAATAATTTATTCTTTTATTTTCTTTGCTAGATTCTAAATCCCACTTCATGCCCAAGCAAAATTACTTGGCTAAACAGAAGTTCTTTAAACAACATTCAGCACACTGGGGAAAGCAACTGTTCACAAACAATCAGCCTTCACTCGTTTCAGTCATTTCAACATACAGTATTTGGCAATTGCTTCATTCTTTCAAATATTTTCACATATTCACATACTCATATTCTCTTTTACAATTGCATTTCATTCATAGAATAAAGTTTTCTTTCAATTGTATTTCATTCACAGAAATCTCTATCACATGTACTATAAGCTCACTCGAGGTTGTGCTTCCTTTTCTATAAGGTTTCACCATGCAACACACTTAAATGCGTCTCTTCCTTCATGCTTATTAAAACAACTTCTCAAGGCCGCAAGCATTAAATTAGGAATTCATCTTACCTTAGTTTTATATGCGCTAGTTTCCAGATCATGAAAAAGTCCGTGGCGAAATCACGCCCAGGGTCAGGGAGGAAACACTAATTTCCGTGGCGGGCCACAATTCCAGCGGCAACGAGGACAATCCACTCGGGAAATCATGCAGCACAATTCCACAACAAGAAAGCATTCCCATCAAAAGTTACGCGGTCACAAAGAACATTCTGACAAGGAAAACATACGTGCTTGAACCTTTATTCGTATCAAGTGTGCTGACCACTGCGCCACCATGTTCTTCCTTTATAGCACTTAAAATACACAACCTCCATTCATGCACAATCGGGCACATGCTGCTTATCTCAAGAACTTGTCTCCCTTCTCATCTAGTATTATTAAAAGAGCATTTTTCCTTTAAACTGGATCAGGATTCAAAAGAAAAAAATGCTTTGCATGTTTACAAGTCTTAAACAAAAGTGAAGACATTCATTTGCGTTAAACCAATTACACAAATCGATAATTATCTTTCCTTGTTATGTGAGAAACTGGCTCATTTTTAAATTTACAATTATCCAATTATTAGTTAGAGCTCTTTGCATTACAGTTTCTTTTTAAACATTAGCTTATAACGTAGGTTCATAATTTAAGCTATATTTAAAAGGCGATTTCAATATTTTCTGTGTGTTTAAACACACGGCATGATTCTTTAGCAGTACCATTATAGGTGGGGGTTGCCAAAAACTTTAACCTTTAACCTTTAAGGCAGAGAGATTACAACAGCTGCCCAGTTCACTCACTGCATTTTAACACATGGACGAACCGTGTGCATTGGATTTCTATTATGCCATTAAAGATTTCTACAATTTATTTTAGCGAGCGCGATCGAGCTGTTATGGATTTTATCAGCATTTTTACCGTTCACCTGTAAGTAATCGACTTCCAGACCTTCTATATGCGGGATTGATTCATCATACAAAGTAAGTGTCGGCATGCCTATCTACATCGTATCTTAACGCACAGCTCTTTATTGCTTTTTCAAAATATTGTTTCTAATGGCTAAACGATGCAACTTATTTAAATAAGTGTTCCCCAACACGGCATTTACTTTTCAAGCAGGTTTTGGACTTTGTACGGCAGTTAAATAATCTGTGTTGTCCATACGGGTGCCGTTTCATTTTATTCAGGACAACCAGTCTCGTGCTATAAATTTAAAACTGTTGTTTCTGTTTATTCCAGTTTAATCCCACATTTTTATAACCATGGTTTGGACTTAAAATTCCAACCTGCATGGTGTAGTTAACAGACGCTACCACAAGTCATTGGCCGCTGTCTTTTCTTGCCCATGACCCGCAACAAGACCGCCTCTTGTCTTTTGCCAGGATTAATTACAATCATTATTACTTCGTAATATCCCCATTCCAATTAGGGTCTGGCATTTTAACTCGGTCACAGGGCATCCATGTCTGAGCGCGCGACTAAACCATCAAATATATTCAATATTTTGACCGAACCCTTCATTGCCGTCATTATCAGAAGCATATTATATATATATATAAATTATATACGGTTATTAATATAGCCACAATCCTGCCGGACTTCGCCAATTTGAAGTTCCGCCCGGAAGCTTCAAAGTGTTGGCCATAGGTCCATCCTTATATTCTGGTCACTCCATGTGCAGGCTCTTGGCTCCAGATCCAAACAAGGACAGGAAAGGACTCAAACCCCACCTTCAAAAATACAGGAATAGCACAATGCCTACATACAATTCTCATTCTCCCAACAAGTAAAGAGGATAGTGTGCTGACAGAAGACAAAAATATACTCGTCTGTCTTTAGGCTGACTATTCAATTCTCCAGTTGTCTTTGGCTCTCTAGTCCTGTGCTTGGCTCGGCAATTCTAAATGCTGATGCTGAGCCCCTCTGTACCATACTTGGTCTGCCTGTATGAATGAGTCCATAACAGTGGGCACAGAGAACAGTGACATAAAACTTAATAATAAAACATATTATAACAGATGGTGGAAGTTGAAAAAGGCAGAGTATTATGTAATATTCAGAGAAGAAGTGAGACAGGTACTTGGTGGTGGTGAAGACAGGATAGATGATTGTAACACCACAGCTGAGGTGATGCTAGGAATGTGTTTATCTTCTTTCCTCTATCCAGGTGTAAGACCAAAGACCCTTGGTGGTGGACTGATGAAGTACAGGAAAGCATAAGGAAGAAGAGGTTAACAAAAAAGAATTGGGATAACCAGAGAGATAACAAAAGCAGACAGTTGTACAAACAGATGTGGTGTAAGGTGAGAAGAGAGGTGCCAAGGGCTAAGGAAAAGGCGTATGTCAAGTTATATGAGAAGCTGGACACAAAGGAAGGAGATAAACACTTGTACTGATTGGCCAGGCAGAGCAACATGAGTGAGGAAGGACATGATGCAGGTCAGGGTGATAAAAGACACAGATGGCAATCTGCTGAAAGTGGGTAGAGTGTGTTAAAAAGATGGAAAGAGTAATTTGAAGAACTTATGAATACAGGAAATGAGAGTGTAGTTGGGTGAAGTGGAGACAGTAAATCAGTAAGTACAGGGGATCAGCAAGGCGGAAGTGAGGGAAGCTATGAAAAGGATGAAAAGTGGAAAAGCAGTTGGCCCAAACATTATACCAGTGGAGGCATGGAGATCTTTAAGTGAGACGGCAGTGGAGTTTCTAACTAGATAGTCTAACAAAATCCTGAAAAGCGAGAAGATGTCTGAGGAATGAAAAAGAAGTATGTTAGTGCCAATTTTCAAGAATAAGGGAGATGTGCAGCAACTACAGGGGTAATAAAGTTGATCAGCCACATTATGAAGATATGATGGATGCTGGGCTGAGAGGAAAGGTGGCAAACTGTGAGTCTAACAAAATCCTGAAAAGCGAGAAGATGTCTGAGGAATGTCTCGATGCATGCTCAATAATCCAGGTAAGGAAATCCTAGAAATTATGTCCCGTATGTGTCAGGAGTATCGGAACAGCTGAGGCGCATTTTCTCGAAACACCAGGTCTCAGTGGCTTTCAAACCCCAAAACACGCTACGCCAAAGATTGGTCCATCCCAAGGATTGGGTCCCACGGCACAAACAGAGTAACATAGTTTACGCAGTTAAGTGCCAGGAGGAGTGCCGTGAATTGTACATCGGGGAAACCAAGCAGCCAGTGGCTAAGCGCATGTCACAACACAGAAGAGCTTCCTCGTCAGGCCAGGACTCCGCAGTCTATTTACATCTACAGGATAGTGGTCACTCCTTTAAAGATGAAGAGGTGCACATCCTGGACAGGGAGGAGCGCTGGTTTGAGAGAGGAATCAAGGAGGCCATTTATGTGAAAAAGGAACGACCATCTCTGAACAGAGGAGGGGGCCTAAGGGTACATCTGTCGCCATCTTACAATGCTGTGATTGCAGCCATTCCTCAGCCCTCTATGAATGGTTCACACGTCTACTAATCAGTGGACAATTTGCATATCACTGATCAACTGGCCCTTTGTCAATGGTGCTAGTCTCTGTGATTAAGCAAAGGTACTGTTTATAAGGTTGGGGAAACCTGCTGTCAATTGAGACTGAGGAAGAGACTTGGATAAGTCTCGAAATATTTCTCCCACTTAAAAACTTTGTCCAGATGAACAGAATCAAATTTCTAGGATGTCTGAGGAATGGAAAAGAAGAATGTTAGTGCCAATTTTCAAGAATAATGGAGATGTGCAGCAACTACAGGGGTAATAAAGTTGAAGCCACATCATGAAGATATGATGGATGCTGGGCTGAGAGGAAAGGTGGCAATCTGTGAGCAACAATATGGTTTTGTGCCAGGAAAATGTAGAGATGATGAAATGCTTCCTTTAAGAGTGTTGATGGAGAAGCGCAGAGAAGGTCAGAAGGAATCGTGAACATAAAGAAACCATATGACAGGGTGCCAACAGAGGAGTTGTAGTACCATGTGAGGAAGTCAGGAGTAGCAGAAAAATTATCTGAGGGTGGTGCAGGATACATATGAGGATAGTGTGACTACAGTGAGGTGTGCGGTGGTTCAGGGTTAGAGTGGGATTACATCAAGGATCGGCTATGAGCCCTTTTCTGTTTGCAGTGGTAATGGAGAGGTTGACAAATGAGCTCAGACAGGAGTCTCTGTGGACTGTTGGCGTTCACGGCTGACATTGTAATCTGTAGTGAGAGTAGACAGCAGCCTGAGGCAAATCTGGAGAGGTGGAGGTATGCACTGGAGAGAAGGGAAATGAAAGTCAAGAGACAGAGTACATGCACCTGAATGAGAGCAAAGGTGGTGGAAGGGTGCGGCTACTGCAAAGAGAAGAGGTGATGAATGTAGTCAAATTTAAAGAATTGGGTTCAACCATCCAAAGCAATGGATAGAGTGGAAGAGAGGAGTAGAAGCAAGTGCATGCAGAGTGGAATGGGTGAAGAAGAGTGGTAGGAGTGGTTTGAGATGGAAGAGTATCTGCAAGAGCGAAAGGGAAGATCTGTAAAACGGTAGTGTCAGCAGCCATGTTGGATGGTTTAGAAATGGCGGCAGGGATGAAAAGACAGGAGGCAGAGGTGGAAGTGGCAGAGGTGAAGATGGTACAATTTTAGCTTGGAGTAACAAGGGCAGGCAGGATTAGGAATGAGAGGGACAATACAGATAACGACAGTTCGGTGACAAAGTGAGAGATGAGATTGAGATGGTTTGGGCCCAAGCAGTGGAGAAATGAGGGCTACATTGGCACAAGAATGTTGAGGATGGAACCGCCAGGCAAGAGGAAAAGGGGAAGACCAAAGAGGAGGTTTATTGATATGGTGAGGGAGGACATGAAGACAGTCGCTGTGGCAGGAAATGATGTGAAAGACAGGGAGAGAGGCAGAGACGGATGATCCACTGTGGTGACCCCTAAATGGGAGAAGAAAAAATAAGAAGTGACCCAAAACTGGGCATCTTAAATTTACCCCTCAGCCCATGTGTGATGACACATATACGAGGATAGTGTCTGTTCAGTTCTTTAGACTTGGTTACTGCTGTGCTTCCTCACTAGCAGTTTTTTTACTTTTTTGTGAAATAACACAATGTTTTATTGTTTTCCCACATATCACATGCTTACATGCTTTATTGACACCGATGTGTAATTCTGAAATGTTTCAGGTTGCTTCACACAGAGTCCAGAATTATTCTCATGGAAACCTTTTGCTGCAGAACAGGGCAAACCCGATATGTGCAATCACAACACTAATGACACCTGCTCTGCAGGGCTGTGGTCACCAGGATTAAAAGCACAAAAGTCTGAGAAGACATTCTTGAAAGACAATCTACAAATGATGTCAATCATACTTGTGAAAATTCTTCTTTGAAAGCCCTGGAAAAAATGCCTGAAAAATGTTTGAAAAACCCTTGAAAAGCACCCAAAACACCTTGAAAAATGCTTCACCATTGTATCATTAAAGAGCTTGAGAAATGCTAAATAAATCTGGAAGTGTGAATGGGCCCTAATTCTTCTTAAGCTCTTCACATCATAATGTCTTGTGTGCTTAGTCAATTCTGCACCCTCAGTCCCCTCATTTACAGTCTGATGGCTCACCTCTCGGGCATTAAGAGATTATTGAAAGTCAGGGACGATAAGAACTTGTGTGAAACTACACCAAAGTACACTCTCATAAAAATGCAATACAGTAACGAAACATTATTGCCCAGTTAACCAGTGTCCACCACACAGATCCCTTAAACCAGAAGAGCTTCTTCTAACAAGCATTTCTTTCATTTCTCCATATCCGATATTCTCTCCTGATGCAGACCTTCTCATCTCGCCGTTTCCTTCCTGCTGAAGGAGACTCGCTCAGCTTCAATGTCACTGTGAACTTGTCTTCTGAGCACCTGAGAAAGGAGCTGTCATGTATGAAGAAGAGCCTGGAAAAGAGTCTGGAAAAGATCAGCCAGTGGGACATCACGACATTGACGTCAGGTACAGCATCTGTTCATGTTGTGTCTGTTGTTAGAGTCTATTAAAAGGACCAGACCGATGTTAAGGGGACACTGAGAGACGAGTCACATGTAACACGTGTCTATTGGCTTTTGCTGTTAAAAAATGTTTTATTATATATAGCGCCTTTTACAGTGACTAGCTGAGTGATATCACACTCTCCTAGCAAACCATTTCACTTCTTGATTGGCCGTTTGCAGATGTCACTTTCAAATGTCATATCAGCTGTTTTTCTGTAGGTTGATCACACTTACAGTTATTATATTTATACATTCCTTAAAAAAACCTTCTTTTAATTACAATCACAAAAGAAAAGTGTGTTTATAATTGAGCTAATATTACACAGTGCCATTTTCACAGCTTCCATTGTTTTTTCTTTTCTTTTTATTCCCAGGTCATGAAATTCCAATTTTCTCCTTCCAGACTCCTGAGCCTCGGAGAAGAGCGGAGTTTTTAAAATGTGAGTTTGTGCTTTGATTAAGTGGATCATCACAACGGAAATCATTTATCTTTTAATATCCCAGGACTGGCTTGTGATAAAAGGAGCTGAGCCGTAAGGCAAAGCTCTCAATTTACCAGTCAATCTATGTTCCTACCCTCACCTATGGTCATGAGCTATGGGTAGTGACCGAAAGAACGAGATCACGAATACAAGCGGCTGAAATGAGTTTCCTCCGCAGGGTGTCTGGGCTCTCCCTTAAAGATAGGGTGAGAAGTTCAGAGTAGAGCCGCTGCTCCTCCGCATCGAGAGGAGTCAGATGAGTTGGCTCGGGCATCTGATCAGGATGCCTCCTGGACGCCTCCCTGGTGAGGTGTTCTGGGCACGTCTAACCGGGAGGAGGCCCCGGGGAAGACCCAGGACATGCTGGAGGGACTATGTCTCTCGGCTGGCCTGGGAACGCCTTGGGATTCTCCCGGAAGAGCTAGAAGAAGTGGCCGGGGAGAGGGAAGTCTGGGCATCTCTGCTCAAGCTGCTGCCCCCACGACCCGTCCTCAGATAAGCGGAAGAGGATGGATGGATGGAGGCTTGTGATAAGAAAGTGTAGCCATCAGAAACAGCCGTGTGAGTGTTGAGTGACTGATGCGATGAGGGTGATGGGGTCCTGTGACTGGTGCATTATGGGATAGAGAGTTTCAGGACAGAGAAGCCCCAAAGCAGTCTGTGAGGTGTAAATCCCTTCAAGTGAAATAACAAAAAGTAAAAACACAAACTGAAATCCTTCCAACTACACCACATCCACCGGTCACAAAAGTGAAACCTCTAGTAGTCTTCTTGTCCCCTCCAATTTTTTCACCCTTACTGCTTTTTTCCTTTTCTGTTTTCCATGGTCTCCTTCCTGTGTGCAATTCTCATATAATTATAATTGTATTGAGAATAATAATAATTTCTGTATAGCACATTACATACACTAAATACATGCAACTAAATATGCTTTAAACGAAAAAACTTAGTTTCACCCGCTATTAATGTATAAATAATACATACAGATAATTGATGTTAAAATATTCAACATGATACTGTTACTGAAAATGACAAACATTCCAGTAAGCTGAGTGCTCATTTCCAGAACACACTGAGTCCATGTCACATTTCCAGAAAGTCATCTTCCTCACTGACTTGACCTCAGGTCACTTTACAAGTTTACTGATTTACAACATTCAATCAAAATCAATCAGCTTCTCCAATTACTTTGTGAACAACGACTGATTGCCTTCATTGACTGATTCATTCAGAAAAGCAGTCCATCGTGGTCACATGACCTATATATTCTTCATTGTCCTTAAGGCAGGGCTCACACAGCCACAATCAGACATGGCCAATTTAGACTTGCACATCTATGGGATGTCAGACGAAAACCAGAGTGGCATGTGGAGAACATGCAGAACTGACAAGGGTAACAAGTGGGTGCCAAATCCCAAGTTGAAATGCTGAATCTGTGCGGCTGCAGCTCCAACCACTCGCCCATCATGTTGTTCTGAATCGAGTTTTTCAAAGTTCAGTTCCATCTTTGCATCTCTTATTATTCTGAAGCCATGTCTTTTGATTTTTAACTGAATTATCTCTCTTGATGATCAAGCAGCTTCAGCTCACTCTATTAAGATTTCTGTAATGAACTGCACATCTCTCAGCACTCGATGGCCGTCTTGTGTGCTGGCAGTAAATCAATGAATTGTCAGTCAGGAGTTTTATGACAATTTTTCACAAACATTTCTTTCTCAAGCAGTTCTTATTTTATATTCATAAATATAATATATATTATATTCATATTCCATGTAGCCCTGATCAGTGGCGCAGCCCCTAAACGTTTAGCAGGCCACTGGAAATGAACAAATGAAAGACTGGAAATGCAGAGGCACATTGCACGGGTGCTTGGGGGTGAAGAGAAACAGAGCAATGTTATTTCTAGTTTACCCCTTATAACCCAATAACAACTGTTAGTGCCAACAAAACAATACGCTCCATAGCTGTATCACTTGGCAACAATATGAAGTCTACGTCAAAGTTGTCATATGTAACATTGTACTAACTTAACCCAAGACTACAAAATGTCAAAAAAATTCAGAAGCATTATTTCTATGGCCAAATAGTAAATTTTGTGAGCTGGATAGTTAAAGGTGTCAGTCAATCATGAATTAAAAAGAAAGTACTCTCACATTTAACAAGTCTAAATGCCAAGACAGTATGTTAACAGAGACTCCCTTAACAAGTAAGGACCAGTTTTGGTTGCAAAGAGCGTGGTCTGCCCAAATTTTTCACTCTAGCTATACAAAGAATATCAGGGGTGTGGGAATCTTAATACACAGAAGTATTCCATTTGTAGCGTGATATGTCATGGTGACAGGCAATTTATCTAACACTAAAATGATTTTGACAATGTGCCTAACATGGACTACATATCTTTCTTCCAAAATGTATGTGATTCCATCCCTAATGCAAACACTCACAAATGTGTTTTAAACCCGGATGTGTATAGATCCTCAGAAACAATAGCGATAACATCTAATACTGCAAGAATAATTACACACTTTGTAACGGATCATAACTTACCAGACTCATGGAAGTTCTCAAATCCTAACCTAAGAGCATACTCCTTCTTCTCATCCTTTACATCATTGTTACTCAAGAATTGATTATTTCCACAGACAATAATTTTTTGCTCACTATCAAATCGTGTAAGTACGATGCTATTGTTACCTCTGACCATGCCCCCCTCTGATCATGGCACTTAAATTACTGCGTCCTACACACTCACCTTATAGCTGGCATCTTAACCCCCTGTCATTAGCTGATGAGAACTGTGCAGAATACATATCCAAGCAAATTGATTATTTTCTTGAGACAAATGCATCCTCAGAAGTCTCAGGTATGCTTTTGTAAACACTGAAGGCATTTTTAAGAGGACAGATCATTTCATATCGTTCTCACAAAAATAAATCAGATGCCATCTGAGTTAATGAGCGAAATTACCAGAATAGATCTAGAATACACAAGGTCTCCAAATGAGGCACTTTATAGGATAAAATAGACTTTGCAATCAGAATTTAACCTCTTGACTATTAAAGAAATGAAACAGCTTATCTTTAAATCACAATATAATTGTTATGAACACTGACAGAATGCCAATAAGATCTTAGCCCAACAATTCCACAAGCAGGAAGTCCATAATGCAATAAATTAAAATAGAAAAATATAACTGACACATTTAGAGACTACTATAAATTACTATATTCTGCTCAGTTTAAAGACGATAAGACACAATCAAATTAGTTATTTTATTCATTAGATATCACAGCTAGATACCCTTAATGCTGTAGAACTGGATAAACCTCTGACCCTTTCAGAATTACTAGATGCTATAAATTCACTTCAGAGTGGAAAAACACCTGGCTCTGATGGCTTCCCAGTGGAATTTTATAAAAAATTCTCAAAATAAGTTAGCTCCACTATTATTAGCAACGTTTATAGAAGCTAAAGACAAAAAAAAAATCTACCTCTAAAAATTCAAGCTAACTTTGACAAGCATTGATTACCATCTTTCCTAAGTAGAACAAGGACCTACTACAATGTGCATCATACTGACCAATCTTTCTTCCGAATAACAATGTTAAGATACTCTCCAAAGTTCTAGCCAGAAGAACTGAGAAAGTGCTTCCTTCTCTAATATCATAAGACCCAACTGTATTTTTTTAAAAGGCAGACATTTAACTTCAACATTTGTTTGATATAATATATTCACCCATTATATCTAACACCTCAGAGATTATCTATAGATGGTTGAAAAGCATTTGATATGGTCGAATGGGGTTCAGCCCAAACATATGTGCATGAATAAAAACTACTTTATACCAGTCCAGAAACCTCAGTTTGTATTAACATTATGTCAGACCAGACAACTTCAAACTAGAACGTGGTAGTCAACAAGGATGCCCCTTATCACCTTTACTCTTTGCAATCGCCTTTGAACCATTGGCTTTAAACTTTTGAGATGCATCAGTGATAAAGGGGATTCTCAGAGAAGGACTTGAATAGAAAGTATCACTATATACAGCTGATATGGTACTGTACATATCTGATCCACAAAATTCTGTGCCAGCAATCTTAAAAGCACTAGCAGATTTTCAAAAAATATCTGGACTTAAAATAAATTTGAATAAAAGCATGCTTTTTCCAGTGAATTCTCCAGCACATAAAATCGGACTAGACACCTTCCCATTTATATTAGTTGATCAGTTTAAATACCTAGAGGTAAACATCATAAGTAAATATTAAGATCTTTTTACACAAAATTGTACTGTCTTCATGAAAAAGAATTAAACAAGATGTGAATAGGTGGTCTGCCTTCCACCTTACATTAGCTGGAAGAGTCAACATTGTTAAGCTGGTCTTCCTATTTCAAAGCATCCCCATATACATTAACAAATAATTTTTTAAGAAATTAGGCTCAATCATAACTTCATTTATTTGGAATTTGAAGCGTCCACACATCCAAAGGGTGACTCTACAATGACCTAAAGCAGAAGGGGGCATGGCACTACCTAACTTTCAGTTTTATTACTGGGCAGCAAATATACAACACTATAAAGGACTGGACATCAACACAAATCAACAAATATCCGCAAGCCTGGTCTATAATAAAAATAAAATCTTGCTGTACTTCTTTATACCCCCTGCTCTGTGACCCAGTGAGTACAAACTATCATCATCAAGAAACTTTCTTACTTTCACCTCCGTAACATATCCCGTGTTCGCTCCTTCCTCTCCTTCTCTAATGCTGAGAAACTTGTCCATGCTTTTATCACATCCCGCATCAATTATTGTAATTCCCTACTGGCAGGTGCCCCTTCTAATCTTATATCACAGCTCCAGCTTATTCAAAACTCAGCTGTAAGAGTCCTTACTCGAGCCAGCAGCAGCGAGCACATCACACCCATCCTGCTCCGCCTTCACTGGCTCCCTGTGTCCTACAGAATCGAATATAAAATCCTACTAATAACCTACAAAGCTTTAAATAACCTCGCGCCAAACTACATCAGTGACCTTCTCCATCACTATGTGCCTGCCCGCCCACTAAGGTCCTCTGATTCTGGTAATCTTGTTGTGCCCGTCACTAATCTACACTCCATGGGTGACAGGGCCTTCAGCTGTATAGCGCCCAGACTCTGGAATGACCTACCAAAATTAATCAGGTCAGCTGACTCCATGAATTCTTTTAAAAAACAACTCAAAACTCATCTGTTCAGGAAGGCTTTTAGCTCTACTTGACTTTATTACCTTTCTCTCAGTTTACTTATCTGTCAAGATGCTCATGTAACCTGTATGTGTGTGCGAGACCATCAATTATGTTGTCTGTTTTTTTTTTTCAGAATTTACTGTCTTAATCTTCTTTGTTTATTTATCTGGTTTGTACAATGCTATATACTGTATATTCTGCCGTTCTTTATTTATTCTGTAAGTGCCTTGAGCATGGGAAAGGCGCTATATAAATAAAATGTATTATTATTATTATTATTATTATCATTACACTAATAATCTAATTGCCCTCCATTGACTCAGAATATGGAACCAGTGTATGAAGCACTTTAAGACAGAGAAGCTTCTATAGTTACACCTCTACAATACAGCCACCTTTTTCCACCCTCTCAAACATACACAATATTTAATGTCTGGAAAATATCCAGGATCAAAACATTTTGAGATTTCTACATAGATAATGTCTTTGCATCCTACAAACATTTATGCTTCAACTTTAACTTCTCATCAACACAATTCTTTCACCACTTTCAAACTAGAAAGTTTGCTAAACAGAACCTGCCCGATTTTCCTCACCTTCCACCTTGTTCTACTCCAGAAGAATTATTGATCAGTCTTGAAGACTCAGATAGCATCTCTACAATTTATAAAAATATTTTAAAGTCCCTTCCTTTCAATGACCCCAGAGGACATTGGGAAAAAGATCTGTCACTTAATATTCCAGAAAAGGAGTGGAAGGCAGCCATTCACAGAGTACACTCGAGCTCCTTATGTGCAAAGCATTCAATCATTCAACATGAAATCTTTTATCAAGCACATTTATCTCGTTTTAAAATTATCCAAAATGTTTCTAGGGCAGGATTCAATATGTGAATATTGCAGTTGAGCTTCAGCCTCATTGGTCCACATGTTCTGGCCGTGCACCAAATTAACAGCATTTTGGACCAACATTTTTGCACTCCTATCAGACAGCCTTTTTTTTAACAGACACGGTACTGCTGCTATAAATTATTTCATTGAGGGTCGCGCATATCACTGCCTGCATCTTTTGGGAGGCAGGAACAATTCCAGGATGGGGAGCCAGCTTGTCACTACTGCTATGCCACCACTTAGTATTTTAAATTGTTGAGACAGCTGTAATATCATGAATGTAATCACTGCCTGCAGTGATTCACACACATTGAACACAGAGAATATGAAGCATTTAGCATACTACCCTAGGTTCTTGTCTATAAGCCGGACTCATGTATAAGCCGGAGAGCAAAAATCATACGAATTTTTAAAATAAAATCGTATCATAGATAAGCCGGACTCATGGATAAGCCGAACGTACTATAACCTATAACTAATAGAAGGGAGGGAGGTCAGTGGTCTCACTCGCTCCCATTTAATTTCTTTAAGGGGGAGAGAGTGTGAGATATTGGCGTCTCTCTCACTCCCCGCATGGCGCGGTTGGAGCGGCTGGAGCGCGTTCTTTCAGCTCTGGGCGTCGCCGAGTCAACACGCGCGCGTAGCGGTCATTTAAATTGTGATGTGTAAGCATATTTAAATATATATCGCGGATTTCTGCGGACAATGGGTCTTTTAATTTCTGGTACATGCTTCCTCAGTTGGTTTGCCCAGTTGATTTCATACAAGGGACGCTATTGGCAGATGGCTGAGAAGCTACCCAGCTTACTTTTCTCTGTCTCTCTTGCACTGACTTTCTCTGATCCTGACGTATGGGGATTGAGCAGGGGGGCTGTTTGCACACCTAGACGATACGAACGCTTGTCTAAAAATGCTGAAAGATTATCTTCACGTTGCTATCTTTTGTAAAGCTGATTCCTGAAAAGACATGCTGCACAGTGCTTCGCATACTTAAAAGCTCGAAGGGCACGTATTGATTTTTTTATGTCTCTGTCTCTTCCTGCTCCTGACGGAGGGGGTGTGAGCTGCCGCCTTCAACAGCTTTGTGCCGCGGTGCTTCGCATACTTAACAGCCAAACAGCACCACTGATTTATTTGCTAGAGATTGTTTTCTCTATCTATGTGACATTCTGTGCTCCTGACACACACACCTTTGAAGAGGAAGATATGTTTGCACTCTTTTAATTGTGAGACAGAACTGTCATCTCTGTCTTGTCATGGAGCACAGTTTAAACTTTTGAAAAAGAGACAAATGTTTGTTTGCAGTGTTTGAATAACGTTCCTGTCTCTCTACAACCTCCTGTGTTTCTGCGCAAATCTGTGACCCAAGCATGACAATATAAAAATAACGATATAAACATATGGTTTCTACTTCGCGGATTTTCTTATTTCGCGGGTGGCTCTGGAACGCAACCCCCGCGATGGAGGAGGGATTACTGTATAAACTGGATTTATGTATAAGCCGATATTCTATTTTTTCATTTTCACAACTTTTTTCCTTAGATAAGCCGTGGCTTATAGACAAGAACTTAGGGTACTTTAGTTACAATGGGATCTGAGAAATTCTACTAAATTAAACATTGATTTTAAGATGAATTTTACAACATTCTACTTTAATTAAAGTGGACATTTCGAGATTAAAGATGACATTTCAACATTTTTATTCTTCACTGTGACCCTATTTTTTTTCTTCTCTTTCCTGTGCCTTAATACACTTCCATATAACTCTCAGACAGTGGCCTATGAGTTGCATTTCCATGTCAACTTGGACATCTGAGCACTTTTTTATTTCAGGCTGAACTTGAACTTTAGAAAGTATCATCTCATCAGTCTCCTTTTGTTGTCACTGAGTAGGACCTCCACTTTTTTATACATGTTTTTGTCATTGTCTTAAGAAAACACCTAATGAAAGGGACTATTTATATTGATTTGCATTTTCAGATGTGCAAAATTCTGGGAGCGGTTGTGGTGTGGCTACGCACGTGATTGGGATTTATAAAGAGGAAGAGTGTGGAACTTGGTTTACGCACAGTTTTATGCATCTGGATTTTTTTGTTCGTACGCACATTTCTGTTTTTGTACGCCATGTCTTACTGTGAATTCTATGCATGGCATTATATATATGGCCCCTGGTCTTTGCCGGATGTTCTTTCTGGTCTCCTCCTGGCACTCCTCCCACGTAGACCTCATGTGTGCAGTCTCTTTCTAATGGTGGACTCGTGCACTTTGGCATCAATAGCTGAAGGTCCTGTGAGAAAATGTAGGCTTCTTAAAGACTTTGTTTAAAAATCTATTTAAACTCCTTCTTTCTGAAGGTCTCAGAGAGCTCTTTTTGATCTAAGCGTGGTGATCACACACAATTAAACACAAACAAAACTAAATGTGTGAGATTTTTCATAGAGGACGCATTCAGATGAGGTCCTCTCCTGTGTTGTTCTCATCATCTGCATCTGATTCTAATTTGAGATACTTGAGTGAGGTTAGTATTCAATGGAGGGATGGACTTACTTTTTCCACATATCAAATTTGCATTTATGTTTATTAATAGATAGATAGATACTTTATTAATCCCAAGGGGAAATTCACATACTCCAGCAGAAGCATACTGATAATTCACACAGTGGATTACAGAATGCACTGTAATTGTGGCCTAATATTTGTTATGTTTGATCACCTTTATCTAAAGATGCTAAATCTTCTGACCTTCTCTGCATTTCGCCAACACTCTAAAAGCAAACATCACTACTGTACTACTCTTTCGTGGCATTAAAACATATTGCTGCTCACAGATCTCCCCCTCTCCTCTCAACCGAGCATCCATCACTCTTTCCCATGTCTTCATGATGTGGCTGATCAACTTCATATCCTCTTGTAGTTACTGCAGCTCTGCACATCTCCCTTGTACCTGAAAATTGGTACTGATGCACGTCTTTTCCACTCCTCAGACATCTTCTCGCTTTTCAAGATTTTGTTAAACAATCTAGTCAGACACTCCACTGCCATCTCCTAAAGGTCTCCACTCCTTCACTGGTATATCGTCTGGGCCAACTGCTTTTCCACTCTTCATCTCCTCCATAGCTTCCCTGACTTCAGCCTTGCTGATACCCTGTACTGCCTGGTTTACTATGTCCAGTTCATCCAACATACACTCTCTCATTTTCTATATTCAGAAGTTCTCCTTCCACCCTTTCAACACACTCTCCCCGCTTGTCAGCAAATTTATATCTGTATCTTTGATCACCTTTTCTGCAGCAGGTCCTCCCCTGTTTATTGCCTCCACCTGGCCAATTGGTACAAGTGCTTTCCTCCTTCATTTATGTACACCTTCTCATATAGCTTGACATATGCCTTTTCCTTAGCTTTTGGCACGTCGCTCTTTGCCTTGTTCTGCATCTCTTTGGCACGTGTCTGGTTTTCGTATCCCATTTCCTTTTTGCTAATCTCTTCCTCTTTATGCTTTCCTGTACTTCCTTATTCCACCACCATGTCTCTTTGTATTCCTTCCTTTGTCCAGATCTCAGACCAAGCACATACCTAGCTCTCTGCCTTACCACTTCAGCTGTGGTGTTCCAATCATTTATCCTGTCATTTATCACTACCCAGCACCTGTCTCACTTCCTCTCTTAATTTCACACAATAGTCATTCCTCTTTCCACTTCCACCACATGATCTTTGGTTCCATTCTCACTTTCGTCCTCTTTCTCACTTAGAAATTCTTCCTTCATACCATCATTTAATGCTGTCTATAGTTACAAAAATACTCCGCATAAACCATTCTTTATTCCACAGAGCAGACGCTTTGCTTTGGATTCTCAACTTCACATATTTTAAACATTAAAACAAATAAAAATGGCGGATGACAATAAATGTGGTCAGTTTAAACTCATTTGTCAGAAAATTTGGGTTCTTGGTAAAAATTGGAAGGGGACAAAGACTATTGGGGGTATATTGGTGATAGAGTGATGTGAAAGGCACTATATAATATATTGATGTTAAAGTCACTATGTACTGTAAGAGATGTGAAAGAAACAGGACAACAGCCAGCCAGAGCAATGTGAAAGACTGACTATAATACATAAATATGAAAGGCACTTTATTACAAAGATAAGAAATGCATTATAATAGATGACAGGAAAGGACTATAACAGAGAATGACAAATAGGACATGTGCTATAAAAGAGAGACAGCAGACAAATGTGAAAGATTTTGCAAGGTAGGGACATATGAAAGGCACTATATAACTGATAGTTGATGAAACAGAGGAAGCTCTTCAGTCTACTTGAATGAGTGACTTTATGCTGTAGGAAGATGAGTAAATAAATCAAGGTAAATAACATTTGATCTGACTTTTATATAAGTAACAGATATGTAAAGACCATCACAAAACAATCACAAGCAGGAGTTTGCACGATACGTTGGCGAGCTCTGTAAGCCGCGCTGTTTTGTTGGAGGACAGGTGTAGAGCAGACTGATTGGCAGGATGACGCCAGACCTCGTCCTGTATCGAAATAGTGCCATCTTTCGTCTTTACGCCTGGTGCAGCTGCGTTGTTCTTATATGTAAGTGGACATTTCTTGCGGGGAGGGCTTCTGTTCTCTTTCTCCAATCTGAGTTCACCTCTGTTATAGCTCGTCTTTATTTGAAAACAGCAGTGGCAGATCGTGGCGAGCGTGAATGCGACTGAGAGAATAAAACTGAACTTAAAAAAAATGCTAACCTTTACAAGTACCGTACATTTACAGCGGCTGTTACAGACTCAAATGAAATGTATGTTTTTATTGTATAATAGTAACAATAAGAGCAGCTCACTTCTCAAAACGTTTACTTTGGGACACGTTAAGACTCAAACCCGGGACCTTCTGAGTAGGAGTCAGCAGCTCTAACCACTGTACTACCCAAGAAGTCAGGATAATATGCAACACTAACGTGATTTTTCTTTGGTTATAGTCTTGGGGGGGAGCGCATTTGTTCTGTTATACTTGTATCTTTTGTGAAAACGCTTATTTGATTTTTGGACTTCAGTCTTCACACATTATACAGTACACTTCATGTCTACATTTTGTCATTAGTACTAAAACATTGAAAAAAAGTTTGTCTTTTAGGTATGTGTTCAACATTTCTGTCATCCTACACTTACACAGATCTTTGTAGACACGGAACACACGTGAAATGCTTGTGTTCCAAATAACGATATTTTTTTTAGCCTAAGTACCTGACTCCCTGACAAACAAGAGTTCAGTTGGGAGAGGTCTTTGCAGTTTCTCTGGCGGTAGGGGTGATGGTATAGCAGGCTGCTGCTTGGAGACGTGTGAGTGGATTTAAGGTGGGCTGGATTTACGAGTTTTCTCGTAAACTCTGGTAATTCTAGTGTTAATCCAGTTCAGGCTGCATTGTACTAAAGCCAGGTGCTCACACAGCCACAACCACACAAGGCCAATTCAGAGTGGCCAGTTAACCCAACATGCAAATCTGGGGGACATGTGAAGAAAACCAGGAGTGACACAAAGAGAACGTTCTGACCTGACAAAGATGACGAGTGGTTGCCGAATTCCAAGTTTTGCCAGTTCAGCTCCTGATTGGTTCTTGTTAATTGTCTGTGTTGTGCTCTGCCCCCTGTCCCTTTACACACTCACAGATTCTTTTGTCTCTTTTCAGACTTCTGTCCACTCACACTGGACATCAACACAGCAGGCAGGGACCTCCATCTCTCTGAGGGTAACAAGAAGGTGACATGTGAGGAGACAGAAAATGAATATCCTTATCATCCTGAAAGATTTCACTGGTGTCCTCAAGTTCTGTGCAGAGAGGCGTTGATTGGGACTCGCTATTACTGGGAAGTGGAGTGCACTGGAGACTACATGAGGATTGGAGTCACATATAAAGGACTGGGTAGGAAAGGAGAGTGTGATGGGTGTGGCCTTGGAGACAATGAAGAATCCTGGTGTTTGCTGTATTCTAATAATT
Source organism: Erpetoichthys calabaricus (assembly GCF_900747795.2). Classification (NCBI taxonomy): domain Eukaryota; kingdom Metazoa; phylum Chordata; class Cladistia; order Polypteriformes; family Polypteridae; genus Erpetoichthys; species Erpetoichthys calabaricus. The sequence goes on along the minus strand of NC_041396.2, from coordinate 313,412,488 downwards.
CCTATGTCTCTGTGAAACACAATGACATGGGGACTGAAGTCGACGTCCCCTATAACCCCAGAATAGGTGTGTATCTGGACTGGCCTGCTGGCTCTCTGTCATTTTATAGCGTCTCACACACAATGACCCTCCTGCACAGGTTCAGCACCTCCTTCACTGGGCCCCTCTATCCAGGGTTTTGGCTCGGAACGGACACCAGTATAACAATCTGCCGTCCAAAGTAGTGTGACCACTGACCAGTACCTTCCATTGGTTACTTGATAGCACTATATGATAGATAGAGTTTAATTCACTATCTAAGTGTTGGCTGAATTTCGATAGAATACACTTTTCTTTATATATATTATATAGTTTGTAGTCTTTAACCCCCTTTCAGTTTTCTCCACTAGATCTCTACAACAGCGTAAATTAAGGCAGTGTGGACGCAGTCTCTCTCCTAGCTCAGACTATTAGATGTGTTTGCAAACAGGAGATGGCGTACAGTTTTCTGGCTTTGCTTAAAGTGCCTAACATGTGACTGTATGGCCAAATTTTCAGAAGCGCGGCGAGTTAAACAGAACTTATCTTAAACAAGAGCTTTTCTTTAATAGCAGTTTTATCTCTATTTTTTTTGTGTGAATTGATCTGCTTTGAATTTTACTAAACGTTAAGGTCTTCTAAACCTTTTAAAATGAAGATATTTGGTCTGTGGAATTATTTGAACACGTGTCACACTTTTGCTAGGACCATCCTATGAAGCACAATAAGTGCTGTGGAACTTTGGTAATTTGGGACAAATGTAGTGTAAGGGATGGCCGGCAGCCCCCAAAACGCTAGATGGCAGCTCCACTGGGCATCTTGGGACTTGGAGTTCTTTACCTCAGCCCTTTTGGGTACCATGGGTGCTGCCAGGGGGCGCTGCAAGGACTGGGGAGCGAAATAGCTTGGGGTTTCCGCCTTACTTGGAGGTGCTTAAGAGCAGAAGTACTTCTGGGTTGACCAATATATGAGGACTTGCTGGCCTCACAGAGACGAGCCAGAGTTGGGTGGAAGGTGAATGAAGTTTGCTGGGAGGAGCGAAGGAGGGAAAGACCAAGAGACGGAGAGAGAGGAAGAAAGAAGGATGACTGTGTGCTGTGCCATTCATAATACAGCGGTGGAAATGAGTATTTGATCCCCTGCTGAATTTGTATGTAAGAAATGAACAGTCTCTCATTTTTATGGTAGCTTCATTTTAATGGAGGCAGACAGAATATCAACCAACAATCCAGAAAAAATACATCACATAAACGTTATCAAATGATTTGCATGTCATTGAGTGAAATAAAGTATTTGATTCCCTACAACCAAGCCAGAATTCTGCCTCCCACAGAATTAACGTTTAGATGAATTTCCTTCCTAAGCTCCACTTTTTATTTCAAAACATTCCAATATTCATCAATAAAAAGTTTTTTAAGAAATTAGATTCAACCATAACCTCATTTATTTGGAATTCAAAACATCCACGTATCCAAAGAGCGACCCTTCAAAGACCTAAGGCAGAAGGTGGCATGGCTCTACCTAACTTTCAATTTTATTACTGGGCAGCAAACATACAAGCTATAAAAACCTGGACACAAATAGATGAACATACACAGGCCTGGTCCACAACAGAAATAAAATTCTGCAGTACTTCTTTATATTCCTTGCTTTGTACCACAATAAATACAACGCAATTGTGTTTCATTCACTCAGAATATGGAACCAATGTAGGAAGCATTTTAAGATGAAGCTTTTATCTGTGGCACCTCTGCACGAGAACCACCTTTTTCCACCCTCTCAAACATTTGTCTGGAAAACATTTGGGATTAAATCACTTAGAGATCTGTACATAGACAACGTCTTTGCATTCTATGAACAATTACACTCCAAATTTAACTTCCTAAGCAACACATTTCTTTCATTATCTTCAAATTAGAAATGTTGTTAAACAGAACCTGCCCGATTTCCCTCACCTCCCACCTACTTCTACTCCGGAAAAAATATTGATCAGTCTTGAGGACTCAGACAGCATTTCTGCAATATATAAAACCATTTTACAGTCCCTCCCTTTCAAAGATCCAAGAGGACAATGGGATAAGGATCTCTTACTTAACATCTCAGAAAAGGAGTGGAAGGTAGAAATGCAGAGAATTCACTTGAGCTCCATATGTGCAAAGCATACAATTATTCAACTCAAAAATGATATATCAAGCGCACCTGTCTCGCATAAAATTGTCCAAAATTTTTCCAGGGCAAGATCCAACCTGTGAACATTGCAATCAAGTTCCAGCCTCACTGGGTCACATATTCTGGACCTGCACCAAATTAACATCGTTCTGGATCAAAATCATTAAATGTCTTTCAGACAGCCTTGGTGTCCCAATCCCTGTGTCTGGTGGTCTCACAGTGGGGCTTAAAGTGGAGAAGGACAAACAAACTGTGATGGCCTTCACTACACTATTGGCACGTAGACTTATTTTGCTAACCTTGAAGAATCCTAACTCTCCTATTCTAAGTCAGTGGGTAACTGATGTTATTTACTATTTGAAATTGGAAAATATCAAATTCTCACTTAGAGGATCTGTGCCGAACGTTTTCAAAAGCTGGCAGGATCTCGTCAATAACATTTTAGAATAAGCTCTTAAAGCACTGAGGATTTCTCCATTTATCTTTATTCATCTGTTTACTTATTTTTACACGCTTTAAGTTTTACTCTGCTGGCTTGGCTCTCTTTCTCAGGGGTGGGTGGGGGTTGATTTGTTTTTGATCTTATGTTTGATCTATTTGTATGGAATGTTGTGCGATTTTAATAAAATCAATAAAATCCCCCCAAAAAAACATGTTGAAAATGGGAAATATTGTTTTATGAAATATATACATCATTTTGAATTTGACGCATTTCAGAAAAGTTGTGACAGGGCAACTGAAGATGGAGCACATTGTGTGGTGCTAAATAAAAGCCCACAGCTGGTGGAACATCTCACAAGTAATTTGGTGAATTGGCCGGAGTATTACTCACATAGTTGGGCATAAAAAGAGCATCCCAGAAAGATGGGGTCTGTCAGAAGTGAAGATCTGTGAAAGGCAAATAGTGCATCAGTTGAAGAATAACATTCCTCAATATAAAATTGCAAAGAATTACAGTATGTAATATTATTAAAAGATTCAGGGAATCAGGAGAAATCTCTGCACACAAGGCTGAAAACAACTACTAGATGGCCGTGATCTTCGTGTCTGCAGGGGCACTTCATTAAACACAGACACGATTCTGTAGTTTAAATCTCGGCAAGGGCTCAGGAACCCCCCATGAAAACCATCGTCTCTGAAATCCACAAATGTAAGTTAAATCTTTACCATGCAAAGAAGAAACCATATATATATAAACATGATCTAGAAACACTCTGGGCTCCCCAGTTCATTGAGGACGGTCGAAAACTGTCCTGTGGTCTGACAAATCAAAATGTGAAACTCTGGTTGGAAATCATGGACACCGCGTCCTTCAGGCTAAAGAGAAGAAAGACCATCCGGCTTGTTGGGAACACACAGTTCACACTCCAGCATCTCTGATGGTGTTGCGGAGCTTTAGTACACATGGCATGGGTATGCAGCATTAATCCTGAGCATTACATTGAGGATTTAGAGCTACATGTGCGGCCATCCAGATGATCTCTTTGTCAGGAAAGGCTTTGCTAATTTCAGCATGTATCACACCGGCATGGCTCTGTACCAGAGGAGCCTGTGGTGCTAAACTGGCCCTCCTGCATCCACTGAAAACATCTGGCACATTACGAAATGAAGAATATAACAAAGGAGACCCTGCACTGTCCGAGACCAGGCAAGAATGGGACAGCAGTTCACTTTCCAAACTATAGCAGTTGCTCTCCTCAGTTCCCAAACATCTACAGAGAGTTGTAAAAAGTAAAGGGGCTGCAACACAGTGGAAGACTGGCCCCCATGCCAAGAAATTTGAAAGGATTAAACTCAACATGAGCACAGATTTTTGAAAAACCAATAACATTTCTCACTTTCAATATCTGATGTACTGCCTTGGTAATATTTTCAGTTAAATACGGGGCTTAAATGGTTTGCTAAAAGTCACATTCTGTTTTATTTACTTTTACACAGCGTATTGTTTTGGCTTTCTTAGCAGAAAATGTACAATCCAGGCCGTGAGATAGATAGATAGATAGATAGATAGATAGATAGATAGATAGATAGATAGATAGATAGATAGATAGATAGATAGATAGATAGATTCAGCTTTTTACAGGTCCATTCTATGCTTTGTACTTCCAGTTGAGCATTCATTGCATTTCAGCCCTCCTGTGTACACAACACCAATGGGAAAATCAAACCTGTCCGCTCTTATTGTAGCCATTCTCAAACTAGTTGGTCTCCGTTGTTAGGTATGTCACAGTAGACGACTGTCTTTACAGGAGTGCGCCACCAACTGACTGACTGACTAAGATTATGGAAAAGGCTACAGCTGAAAATTGCTGGTCATCTAAGACAATCATTTAAAACATTTGTTATTCACACACAAGAGGTCTGCGGACTGCAACACTTTGAATGCACAGAAGTAAACTGGTGCAGATAAGAAGTAGTGGAAAAGACACCAGTACTCCAGTCAGTAACCATACTGTGCCTTTGCCTTACAAGCTACATTGCATTTACATCACAATGCCAACAATTACTCATTGAAGAATACACCACTGCATCACAGACACGAGTGCACTAACTTTCTTCTTTTCTGACCGTATGCACTTCTACAGGGAAACAGGATTGATTTTCACACCATGATCAATGATACATTGACAAATAAAGTTCTATCGCTCTCTCTTAGAGAGTGCTTTTCAGCTATCTATCTGTGATGGTAAAATTATCCACCGTTTATTTTCAATAATTTTCAAAATGGTACATTTGCTGACCAGTGTCGCCAGGTCGGTGTTTTTCTCACCCAATTGGGCTATTTTTAGTCATTGTCCGTAGGTAAAAGAAATGGGCTTTCGCGGGAAGTGGCTTTTTTGGTTAACATTTTTTTAAAACAACGCTGTATTTTGGGCTACTTTTTAACTCCACTCCACTGAAGTTTTTCTTCTTTATGGCATCCCTTCCGTTGCTGTTAGCACTTTACAATGGTTCCTCCTCGGCTTTGATGATACGTACCTAATGCTCTAACAACACCTGCCTCCCACCTTCTGGGGTGTCATTTTGTCTACTTTAGGTATTGGGCTATTTTTTTGGGCAAATTTGCTATTTTTAAGCTATACATTTTTAGGACCTGGCAACCCTGATCTGCTCACTACTCATCCATGTTAGTCCTGTGCTATAAAAAAATGGAGTTGGGTCCCACAACATTTCCACAGGAATGCAGAATTCTACTACAAACCTCCACTATACTGTAGGTTTATAGCAAGGGTGCCCAACTCCAATCATGGAGGGCTGCATTGGCAGCAGGTTATCATTCTGACCCTTTTTTAATTGGTGACCTGTTTTTGTTGCTGATGAACTGATTTGCTACTTAACACTCGGACACTTTAAATCAGGGCTGATCAGCGTCGGTCCTGGAAGGCCGCAATGGCAGAAGGTTTGTGTTCCAACCCAGTTTCTCAATGAGAAGTCAATTACTGCTGATAAAGCACTTATTGCTCAAGTGACATTTGTTTTCTTCATGTTAGTTGTCTGTTACACCTGCATGTATTCATCGTGCACCATTTAGTTTAATTACATTCTGAAGAGAAAATGAAGTACTAAAAATTACTCCTCCATTTTAGGCTTCAAATCATTTGGATAATATCATTAGAAAAGAACAAAAAAATCTATGATTTAAGAATAACTTGACATTTCAGAGTTAAAAATGTAACAATTCATTATATTGCGTAAGATCTTATCATAATTATCCATCCATTATCCAACCCACTATATCCTAACTACAGGGTCATGGGGGTCTGCTGGAACCAATCCCAGCCAACACAGGGCACAAGGCAGGAAACAAACCCCGGGCAGGGTGCCAGCCCACCGCAGTATCATAATTATTAAACATAAAACTGTGTTAGGTGCCATTGTGTCTGTGGTTTGGGGCTCAGTGGTGCCCCCTTGTGGTCACAGTATACTCAAAGAACATGATGCTAACTTGTGGTTTCAATTACTGAAAATCACTGCTACACAGATTGTCTCAATAAGCAAGTCAAACTCAATTTTTGTTTTCTGTTACATCCAAAAGAACAACTGAAGAATGTAAAATTGTTTCAACAAGAAAAAATGTAATTATATGTAAGTATGTGTAACAGAAACACGTAAATACCAAAACATCACCATAAAAGCAGTAGGAAGTGTCTGCCTGGTGCCCTGATACAAATGTAGTACACCTCCTGTATGTGACGTGTTTTGAGACAGTCAGCAGTGCCCAGCCCTGCATCCCAACCAGGACAATACAAGCATATCATGGCAGTTTGAGCGCAGAGTGCTGGATGCGGGAGCGTCACCATCCGCGTCAACGTCTGACGACTAATTCACATGGTCATCACTATCGCTGGATTCAACAAATGATTCAGTTTGTTCTAAAATTGGCTTTGCAGCTTTTCATTTACATGCCATTGTGTTTTTCAGATGAAGACTCCCTTCCTCTCATGAATATTGATGATGTATCCTAGAACAGCAGAACACACAATGTCTGATTTTTTTTTTGCAGCATGATGTTATTTCATCAACAAGATGGCAGCAGAATACCGTCCTGAGTGTAATTTGGGCTTAGCACTGTATAAGCCATCAGAACAGGTTTCCCCAAGAAGTACTCGGGGTTAACCATTTTTACATAAAATGCTTGGGGTTAATGCCAAGAATGTTAAGTCCTAACTCAGAAATGTTCAAGGTCTATCTAAGAATAGAAACAAACTTCTTAACTTGGCTTAAAAGACAAGAGAGAACATAGCATCTAAATGTCCCATGAAACTGAAAATACAGAAATAAAAGGGGGGCACTACTTTGCATTCCGGATTAAAATTAAACAAATCCTGTGATTTAAAGTGCGTCTTCTCCCCTTCTGAGCAACTGCCCACCAGGAGGTCTTTAAAAGTAAAGGTGCCAGTGGGCTTCTTCAGAGCGATGCCATAGGGGAACCATCCATATGAAGGTTCCAGCAAGAAGTTTTATTTGTATCTGTAACAGATCCCATAATAAGCCATGAATAGATAACAGATTTGAGATATCTCGAGGAGTTCTTCTTTCTAACTGGCTCTCACTGCACACAAACACACAGGTTACGTTCGGGTTTTCCTGAACTGTTGTATCCTGCTGATAGCCTAACAGACATTAAACATTTCTCTTTTAGCAACACATTAGGAACTTTTTCTATGCCCAAAGAACTCTTCCCAGAATTAAATGGCTCTTTGTCCAGCGTTCAGCCTATGAAGAACCACACCACCCAGTAAAGAGCCATTACTGGACCAGTAGTTTTAAGAAGGTACCCAACAATAGTGTTTAGTTTAAAGAATACATTTTTAGATTCCAGAAAACAATACCTCGTAGCATACTCAGCATCAGCAAGCCTTCATTGCCAGACCTTTAAAAACAGCAAGATCAAGATTGTCACTCTGTTTCCGTGTGACTCTGTTTCACTTTAACTAAAATTACTGACAGGACAGAACATCCATTTTTGGATTATTGTGACCAGGTCAATAAACAATTACTGAAAAGCAATGTACCATGGGCTTTTGTAGAAGCAAGGCATTTGGCTCTTTTTAAATATGTTGCAATGTTATGATCAGTAAAGACTAAGAAGGACAACTCTCTTTCCTCCAAACCAGCATCTCCATGTTTTTAGAGTGGAATCCATAAGCAAAACCATTTTAAGTAATATTGCTAGCATAAATCCCATAATAAGCCATGAATAGATAACAGATTAAGCATAAGCATAGCATAAAAAACCCGATCTGACGCTGTTCGATTTCAAATAATATTGCATTATTGCTATGATGTTTTCACATATATCGTCTCTTTCTTTCAAGTGTGTAATAGAAATCACAGCATAGAGAGAAGCGTATACATTGTAACAGGTACACACGTTGTAAATGTATGTGTGTGTGAACTGTTAAAATTTGAATGTGATGATTGCATATAGCGCTGAAGTTACTGCTCTGTACTATGCTTTCCTCTGCATGTCCTGGAGTACAAAAGAAACAGCAACATGTGGGGACTGGCAAGATCTGGAAAAAAAACATGCAGCCACTGATTACAAACCGCAAGATGGTATGTGAATGAATATGAATAATTTCCTCCCACAGTCCAAAGACATGCAGGTTAGGTGGACTGGTGATTCTAAATTGGCCCTAGTGTGTGCTTGGTGTGTGGATGTGTTGTGTGTGCCCTGCGGTGGGTGGGCACCCTGCCCGGGATTGGTTCCTGCCTTGTGCCCTATGTTGGCTGGGATTGGCTCCAGCAGACCCGCGTGACCCTGTGTTTGGATTCAGCGGGTTGGAAAATGGATGGATGCATGGATGTATAATGTTGCATCCGTGCCACAAAGTTTTGTACTATACAGGTCATAAAACAAATAATTCCAAACATCATATATACCTATGTCTCTGTTTTTTTTTTTTGACATCATACACCATAAAGTGCACACTAATTCAGCATGAGCAGGAACACTCAATAAAACTGAATAAAAAAAATATCAAGTGATTGTGAAATACAAAGAAGGCAGATTCACCAGCGTTTGTGTGTCAGCTTTTATCCCTCCAGATCAGAGAATGTCCAGTTCCATTGTCTCAAAACACCACTCACATCTCCAGTTATTCCCAGTTTCAAATAAAAACTAACAGCGTCAGATCCCTGGGTGGGGGGCGGTAGTATGTATCGTGATCATGATTTGGAGAGAATGAAAGTGAAAAAAAAAAGATAACTTTTACAAGTACTATAAATGTACATCGTCTGTTACAGACGCAAACCAAGTGTATGTGTGTACTGTATAATATTAATAATAAGAGCAGCTCACTACTGAAAACGGCAAATATAGGAGTGAGTGGGGATCGAACCGGGGACTCTTGATTACAAGTCAGCAAAATCTTACCGCTGCGCCATGGAAGCTGTTGTCTTGTCTTGAACCTTTTGTGAAAGTGTTTACTTGATCTTTGGACTTCAGGCTTCATACATTATACAGTAATCCCTCGCTATATCGCGCTTCGCCTTTCGCGGCTTCAATCCATCGCGGCTTCAATCCATCGCGGATTTTATATGTAAGCATATTTAAATATATATCGCGGATTTTTTGCTGGTTCGCGGATTTCTGCGGACAATGGGTCTTTTAATTTCTTGTAAATGCTTCCTCAGTTGGTTTGCCCAGTTGATTTCATACAAGGGACGCTATTGGCAGATGGCTAAGAAGCTACCCAACTTACTTTTCTCTCTCTCTCTCTTGCGCTGACTTTCTCTGATCCTGACGTAGGGGGATTGAGCAGGGGGGCTGTTTGCACACCTAGACGATAAGGACGCTCGTCTAAAAATGCTGAAAGATTATCTTCATGTTGCTACCTTCTGTGCAGCTGCTTCCTGAAGTGACATGCTGCACGGTGCTTCGCATACTTAAAAGCTCGAAGGGCACGTATTGATTTTCGATTGTTTGTTTTTCTCTGTCTCTCTCTCTCTCTTTCTCTGCTCCTGACGGAGGGAGTGTGAGCTGCCGCCTTCAACAGCTTTGTGCCGGCGGTGCTTCGCATACTTAAAAACCAAACAGCCCTATTGATTTGTTTGCTTTTCTCTATCTCTCTGACATGCTCTGCTCCTGACGCGCACTCCTTTGAAGAGGAAGATATGTTTGCATTCTTTTAATTGTGAGACGGAACTGTCATCTCTGTCTTGTCATGGAGCACAGTTTAAACTTTTGAAAAAGAGACAAATGTTTGTTTGCAGTGTTTGAATAACGTTCCTGTCTCTCTATAACCTCCTGTGTTTCTGCGCAAATCTGTGACCCAAGCATGCCTATATAAAAATAACCATATAAACATATGGTTTCTACTTCGCGGATTTTCTTATTTCGCGGGTGGCTCTGGAACGCAACCCCCGCAATGGAGGAGGGATTACTGTATAGTTTATGCCAACATTTTGTCATTTACTACTAAAATATGAAAAACGTTTCTGTTTTAAAAATGTGTTTACTCAGATTACTGTAGAAACGAAACACACATGAAATGCATGTGTTCCAAATAACGATCTATTATTTCCACTCTAAAACTGCACTTCACTCTCAGATAATCAATCAAGGCATGAGCTGGGAGAAGTTCGTGCACGTTCTAAGTCGGTGGAGGGATGGAATAGCCGGCTGCTTGCTGCTTGTCTTTATCGGCACATTTACAGGACAAAAGATGCTGGCAGAGAGGTGCAAACTGATTTAAGGTGGGCCGGATCTACAAGTTTTTTCGTAGACTCTGGAAATTCTAATGTTAAGTGAACTGTTATTTCCCAGATTCTGTATTTTGAAAACAATATAGAAATTAGAAAACTAAGTTTGGTATAAACATTTTATTAAAATATACTAAGCAGTTATATAAGAAAAAAATATCTTTCTTTCTTTTTAGCATTTTCATCTTGATTTTCATTCTACTTTTCCAGGTGTACTAATTGTTTAATTAACCCATTATTTACTGATTAGTGGGGCTGACACTAAAGTAGTTACAGCCTTTCATGATTCCGTGTTGTTTGCCTGGGGATCTGCTCTGCTCATTTTTAATTGTCATATTCCATGTAGTGGCGTTGGTGGATGGTGACAAGTGCCATTTAATAAAGTGAGAGTTCGGTGTGGACAATCCATTAGAATTCTGACCTCGACGGTGATCTTCTGGTATTTATTGTAATCCATTCAGATAAGCTCTTTACTGTCGACAGCACACATTCAACTCTCGTCATTGCAGCTCCTGATGCAAACCCAGTCACAGGGGATGCACAAACCAGTGTGTTTCTTCATGCCGGTCCCAAGCCCAGATAAATGGGGAGGGTTATGTCAGGAAGGGCATCCGGTGTAAAGATCAATATATGAAGGTCGAAGAAGGAGAAGAAGAGGAGAAAAGCATGTCCGGACACAGGAGGAAGGTAAAGAGAGAGGACCTGAGGGTAGGAACTTTGAATGTTGGCAGTATGACTGGTAAGGGGAGAGAGTTAGCAGATATGATGGAGAGAAGGAAGGTTGATATATTGTGCGTGCAAGAGAGTAAATGGAGGGGGAGTAAGGCCAGGTGGATCGGAGGGGGATTCAAATTGTTCTATCATGGTGTGGATAGGAGAACAAATGGGGTAGGAGTTATTCTGAAGGAACAGTATGTCAAGAGTGTTTTGGAGGTGAAAAGAATGTCAGGCAGAGTAATGATTATGAACCTGGAAATTGGTGGTGTGATGATGATGTTGTTACTGCATATGCACCGCAAGTTGGGTGTGCAATGGATGAGAAAGAAGATTTTTGGAGTGAGTTGGATGAAGTGATGAACAGTGTACCCAAGGGGCAGAAAGTGGTGATTAGAGTGGATTTCAATGGACATGTCGGTGAAGGGAAAAGAGGAGATGAGGAGGTGATGGGTAGGTATGGTGTCAAGGCGAGGAATGAAGAAGGTCAGATGATTTTGCCAAAAGGATGGACATGACTGTGGTGAATACGTATTTTAACAAGAGGGAGGAACATAGGGTGATGTACAAGAGTGGAGGAAGATGCACACAGGTAGATTACATCCTATGCAGAAGAGTCAATCTGAAGGAGATTAAAGACTGTAAAGTGGTGGCTGGGGAAAGTGTAGTTAGATAGCATAGGATGGTGGTCTGTAGGATGACCTTGGAGATCAAGAAGAGGAGGAGAGTGAGGGCAGAGCCAAGGATCAAATGGTGGAAGTTGAAAAAGGAAGACTGCAAGGTTGAGTTTAGGGAGGAGGTTTGACAGGCACTGGGTGGCAGTGAAGAGTTATCAGCCAGTTGGGCAACTACAGCAGATGTAGTAAGGGTGACAGCAAGAAGAGTGCTTGGCATGACATTTGGACAGAAGAAGGAGGAAAAGGAAACCTGGTGGTGGAATGGGGAAGTACAGGAGAGTATACAGGGGAAGAGGATGGCAAAGAAGAAGTGGGATAGTCAGAGAGATTCAGAAAGTAGACAAAAGTACAAGGAGATAAGGCACAAGGTGAAGAGAGAGGTGGCAAAGGCTAAAGAAAAGGTGTATGATGGAGAGGTGGAGATATGCTCTAGAGGAGAGTAATGGAGGTCAGTAGGACCACCGAGAAGGAATACATGTGTGGAAATGAGAGGGAGGTCAGTGGAATGGTGAGGATGCAAGGAGTAGAGTTGGCGAAGTTGGATGAGTTTAAATATCTGGGATCAACAGTACAGAGTAACTGGGATTGTGGAAGAGAAGTGAAGAAGAGAGTGCAGGCAGGGTAGAATGGGTGGAGAAAAGTGTCAGGAGTGATCTGTGACAGACGGGTATCAGCAAGTGTGAAAGGAAGGTCTACAGAACAGTAGTGAGACTAGCTGTGTTATATGGGTTAGAGATGATGGCACTGAGCAGAAAGCAGGAGACAGAGCTGGAGGTGGCAGAGTTAAAGATGCTGAGATTTGTATTGGGAGCGATGGTTTATGGATGTGGTGAGAGAGGATATGCAGGTGATGGGTGTGACAGAGCAAGATGACGAGGACAGGAAGACATGGAACAAGATGATCCTAATGGGAGCAACCAAAAGAAGAAGATGCATGTCATTGTCCTTCTCAAATATGTGCGTGAACAGTGCTGTAAAAAAGTATTTGCCCCTTCTGATTTCCTTTATTTTTGCCTCTTCATAATACATCCTTGTTTCTGATCTCCAAACAAATTTAGTAGAATACAAAGAAAATTTGAGTAAGCACAACACCTCATTTTTAAATGATTTTTTGATTTATTGAACGTAAAATGTTCACTAACATCTATATCACCCGTGTAAAAAAGTAATTTGCCCTAAATTAAATACTTGGGTGTGCTACCCTCAGTAGCATCAACTGCAATCAAACATGTCCAGTAATAGTAGATCAGTCTCTGGCATCCCTGTGAAGAAATTGTGTCCCTTCTTCTATAAAAAACTGTCCGCCAATCTCAAGGGTTTTTGACTATGAAATGCCCATTCAAGGTCCCACCACAACATCTCAATGGGGTCACAATCTTCATTTTGTGTTTTTTCTGTCAGCTATTCAGAGGGGGACTTGGTCTTGTTATTCACATTGTTGTTCTACTGCACGACTCAGTTTAAGATCACAGACTCATGACCAGACATTTCACTTCCAGCAGAGAGCTGGTTTCAAGGTTCCCTCACATCACACAAGCCTTGAAAAAGCAAAGCAGCCCCACACCATCACACTACCACCACCATGATTGACTGTGGGTGTGATGTTCTTATTGTGGGAAGCTGTGACAGCTTTACTCCAGATGGAACAGGACTCGTGTCTTCCATAAAGTCCCACTTTGGACCCATAAGCCCACAGAACATTATCCCACATATTTTGGGGGTAATCTAAGTGTCTTTTGACAAACGTTAGATGAGCCTTTGTGTTTCTCTTGTTCAGCAGTAGTGTTTGTCTTATAACTCTCCCCAAATACCATTTTAGTGCAGCGTCCTTCTAATGGTGGAATCATGAACACTGACAAGAACTGAGCTGAGACAGTCAGACCTGCTTTGTCATGTTGAACTGTCACTGAGTGACAAGCTCATGACTAACAGTGTCATGTGACCTTCTCGCTATTACTAATCAGGAGACGGGCTGTCATTCAAGTGACAGTGAGATGACTGTCACATCACACTACAAATCTGTAGCAAAGCTGAAATCTTCTTATCGCTCACATTGTCAGGCGTGTCAAGCTGTGCCCACCATAAAGTAGCTGAACAAAAGGAAAGTTAAAAGGCTCAGTAATGTTGATCTGCTCAGGTCCACAAAACATTTTGATGGTGGTCATAGAAAAATGAAAATCACCACTTTGGAAAACATCTTCTGTGGCAGCCTGACACCACCAACAAGCCATGGAATTAAAGAATTTAAATAAGAAACTGGTTGGAGTTTGAGGCCCCCACTTAGCTGGTCATTTGTTGGCTCACTAACTTCACATCTCATTTCTGTTTGGGTGATGTTTGTGCAAAAATGAGTCTTTAAAACAAGGTGACTAAAATTAATTGAAGAGAAGCCAATGAACAACAGACTTTGGTGACTGATGAAGACAATGATTAGAATGAAATCCTGCAGCCACGGTAGCCCACCAGGACCAGAGATGGACACCGCTGATGTACACACATGTAAAGACACCAACATTTCACCTCAGCAAACAGCTGATGGCATCTTATAAGTCATCCCCACATTGACCTCTTTAACCCTGCAGCTCCTCTCTCCATGTACATCTGGAGTGACAAACTCTGTGAAAGGTTGTGCTTGGACACAAAGTCACAGACAAAAAGACATGTAGAACCATAGCAACGGGATAACGAAAGCCTTTTAAATCAGTCAGCACATACTGGTCTGCCTATTCTTGTTGAGCTCTCCAGATGAACACCTCACTCCTGACTTCTCTCAGTAATAGGACCTGAAGACCATCTGTGGTGAAAAGGAACAGCCAAGACTTAAAGTGAGAGCTGCTAAGTCTTCAAAAA